>NW_028317858.1:1302049-1464805 GCF_062004578.1 Staurois parvus | reverse complement strand
TTACCACTTCACAAAATAAATCTTACCAATCCTCCTGTTTAAAAGATTAGCTAAGAAGATATTGCCACTTCAATATGCCTCCAGTAACAGCAGGATGGTGATTGTTCCTTTTGAACTTTTGAACACAGCTTCTGGTTTATAAGATAACTGCATGAAATTGTTTTCACTCTTGCAGAACTTACTGGAGTTTTATTTGATACTAGGATTTTACTAAATGGATCATCAGTGGCTTATGTGTTTTATTCACATTTTGATTGATGCATGATTTTATGCAAATGTAAATTACATTATACTTCCTTATTCTTATATTTAACCTTGTGTTTCTATTCTCTACACATCTTTACATTCAGCATGGAAAACAAAGTTGTCCACAGTATTAAACTTTGAAAAAAGTATTTGAACATTTACCACTAATGCAACATTGTACAATTCTAAAATAAGTATTATAACAGTACTCTGGCCAAATTGTTAGACACAATTGGAAAAGATGTTTTTGTGTTAAATAACTTGTAATTGTGGTCACCCATATTAATGTTCATGGTCTTGGGATTGGTTGCCCCACAACCTTGTGTGGGTGTGATGGTCAAGTGTACACAAACTTTTGACTATAGATTGTATTTTTGGGTCTACTGAATGTTTTGACATACATTTTTCAATGAAGGCTTATGCATTTTTTCATGGTGAGTTACATTTCAATTGCTCAGCTTTACATAACTGGATATTTTTTTTTTCACAAATATCTGCCTGATGTTTAGCAGGGAATGGATAAAAATATGACACATGCCATTAACTTGCCCCTTTTTTTAATCAGAAAAAGTTTATTGAGAAAAACAAAGTTGCATCCAAAATAATAAAAGAAGTTTGAATTATCCTTTTAAAGATGCATATCCATGGGCTGTTGTCCTATCCTAGCTCCATTTCCTAGTGTGTCCCTAACCTGGGAAATGTAACCAGCTAATGAACGCTGAACTCACATGGTCCATAGTCTAGGTCTGTGACTGGCTTTTTTGTGTTGAAGGATGATCTTTTTATTGCAGTATCTGGACAGTTTTAGAGGGCTGATTGTTCTGTCACGGTAGTTTACGTTTTTGGGGTTGTATTCGATATGTGCAAGGAGAGATCACACAGATACTTATAAGTATAACATTTAATAAAATTAATGACAGATGACAATAATATTAGAAAATAATACTTAACTAAAGATGCTGTTTCCACCATAGGTCCCTTCCATTATATGGCATGCCGCTGTGGATGAGTATCAGACACGTGCCTGATGGCAGTTCCAAGGTATGACAGTTATTTCCAGCCTAGCTGTGTGTTAAATACTGGAGTTGAATGTAAGAAAAAGGCTAACCCATCACCTTTTGAAGCAGTATGACCTTCTAAGAAAAAGGGCACATTCCTGAAAGGAGATTAGTGGGCTGGCTTGTCCATACAGTCAGTTTACAATCACATTCCTATGCCCTGAAGTCATTTAAGGTAACCAGACTAACCAAGATATTAGTGGCTTTCTTAGATATTTGTGAAGCCAAAATTAATAAGGAAATTTGCAATTTTCCCATCACTGGTTCACACTAGGAATCACGCAGGAACACTCTGTGCATTCCTATGTGATTCAAATACAGTTCTGTGCACTGCAGCTTCAGCCCTTTCATTTTTAATGGGCTAAAATTGCACTGCACCAAAAGGAGTGTTGCACTATTCTTAGAAATGCATTGCAACTGGATCATATGGCACTTTTGTATCAAGTGATTCAGCGAGGACAAATGCACTGCATTTTTAACCTGCACTTGGGGTGTCATTACCATTGCATTGATACACGCTGCAGATCGCAAGGTCAGTGCGGTTTGAATGCAGTGAGGAAAGGTCAGTGTGTTTGTGAACGGGCCCTTATAGTCAAATAGGATTTTTAAACACTTAACTATTGTTTGATACCCTCTTCTACATTTATTAAATTATACTTCATAACTTTCTTGCTGGCTTTTTTTGGATTGTTCTGTAGCCTTTATTTTTTACAGTTGTCCTTCAGATACACTGTCTAAATACTTTTCTTTTTCAATTCAGAAAATACAGCAGAGTTTAATGACTCAATGATAAAGATCATCTGTAATTCAATTAAAATGTTTAGTAACTGTATTAAAGAGATTAAATTTTCACTTAAATCGTTTTACATATTTATGAAAAAGCATGTTTCCCAATAAAGAAATAAAATCTTAGCAATAACCTTTGTGGATTACAGGTTTCTGACACTCTGTAGGGATGTAGGTAGAGGCCTAGCCACTACCATGGGTCCGAGGCAAATCTTAAGGTATTCATAGTTTTGATGAATTTTTGTGCAGATTTGCCTGGGAGAATTTTGTAAATCATGATGCAGTGCATAGCCTTTGAACTATGGCAAGTAGGCTTAGAAGGGCCAATAAGGAGTTTGTTGGATAAGGCAGGCCCCTGACTTTAAAAGGAGCTCAGAGCATTCGTATTGTCAGTGTACTGGAAGCTGCTGTAAGGAAAGCTGACAAACTGCATTGGGAGAGATTAGAGTCAGTTAGGAAAATATATATTCATTCTGATTGCTAGCAATCTTTTGGGCTACTCAGACTACAGTATTCATATGTTACTAACCATCTGTTCTAAGGGCTTCCTTTGGTTCACGGGAAAAAAAGAACTGCCTCATATTATATCACTCACATTCACCGCACCCCCCCCTTATCCCACTGATAAAATAAAAGTTAGGCATGCACCAGCTAGGCCTACTATCCCAGATTAAAACTGTCCTGCTGCTGTCCAATTTTACACTGCAGTTTTCTCTGCAGTATCCTAAATTGTGCAGTAAAACCCCATCTTGTTCTCCTAGTCTCTAATAAGCTTGGGCTAGCCTTACTATTTTTAGTTGTCCTGCTGCTTGCCGTTTTACACTACTAAGTCATCTGTAATCTCTTCTTCTAGTGAAACACCTGCCAGTACTTTTTTTTAGTGCATTTCGAAAACGACTTCTTCATTAAAAATGCGCTGCTACTGGCCATTTTACACTGTGATATCATCTGTGATTTTTTAATTCTTAATGAAAGTTTGATCAGTTGGTCAAAGTTTGATGAAAATATATGTTCCACTGCTAAAACTACTTTACAGTGCCTTTTTTTTTTAAACCTAAATGAATCAGGTTGAGCTCTTGCTATTGACAGCCATAGATTATGTAATTTTCTTTCCTGCAGCCTATGGTTGATTTCCCCATCAGCACAGTCAGTGGTAGTGCCCAGCTTCCCCTGCCCTTTTGACAGTAGTCTGCCCAGTAGCCTACAAATGGCCAGAATTTACCAACAAGATTCCTCCCCTGAGACCTCAGTGGGACATCCAGCCAAGTTTGGGTTCATGGAATTTCAAAAAGGATTTGCTGTATATTTGGCAGATTTGCTTATCCCTACTTTTGTGTCCCACACAAACAAAAGCTCACATAGTACTGCAAAGGTAAAATTGAAGGTGTTGTCCTTCTCTCAACTTCTAAATGGCTGTTGATAATCATAAAGTAGAAGTTCACCCCATGGACCCTGTCTAAGCCACTAGTCATTCATTTTATACATCAGACACCCGTAAGGCACAGTGTCAAAAATCCACATAGAACACATTGACAAGTACTTCTTTACTCAGTAACATACAGTAAATCTATTTGACAGATTTGGTATTTTCTAACTCCATGCTGGATGTTATATATAGTATACTATTATTTTCTGTTACCTTTTCTTGGATGTTATATATTTGACAGATTTGGTATTTTCTAACTCCACGTTGGATGTTATATATGGTATACTATTATTTTCTGTTACCTTTTCATAATAACTTTTTGAACAGATGTAGCACCTTTGCTAGGCACCATACCAGACTGTAGCAAGTATTTAAAATTAGATGAACGTTTTTAGGAATAATGATGAATAATTTGAGCTCTGTGAGAACTTGTAGAGGTGAGTTAAATGAATCATAAGTTTTCAAGTTAAAGAGATTTTCCAGGCAACAACTGAAAGCAGACAGTGATATATTAGCTATTTCTCATTCATTACAACTGCTTACTCAAGTTCTTTGATTCATTTCAATTATAATCCAGTGACTAATGTGTTCACTGAGAATGCAGTTACCAAAGTAAGCACCGTGTAACTTACTTCTTCATACTTTCCATCAGCACTCACATTCAAGCTTATACAGGTTGGTGTCTGTGAAAAGCTCTTAAAGCAGAACTAAACTCTGCAAGTTACTCACCTCCATCTTCCAGCAATGCGACAGTTACATCCCTCACCGGCCACAGTACAGTCAACTCCCCCCAGGCTACACCTGGGTGCTGGGTTTTTGGTTGGCCAATGAGGGGTGATGTGATCCCAGACATGTCTACAGGAGGCAGTCATTCTAGAACAGCTGGAGCATAGTGGGAATGCATACGCAGCTCATTGTGCAATAGAAGGCAGTGAGTACGCAGGTAAGTATGTCTTACTGCAGAAGAAACATAGCATGCCTTTTCTGCAATATAGAGCTGCCTACTCTTTAATTTTAAGTTTAGTTCAACTTTGAGCACTGACCCCTGGCTTGGTGAGCTAAAACGATACCTGTATGAAAGAATTAAAATATCAAGAAGTTAGGACGTACTATGCTTATGAATTTCAAAAGCTCCTTTTTAACTTAACTGGTTTATATATGTCTCAATTTTTGATAAACAGTATATAGCAGTGTATTTAGCGTGAGCATCAATGATGAAAAGTGTATTAGTAACATCACTTACATTTGTATACATATACACAGATGTATTGAAAATATGTAATACATTTGTACTGTCCCTGCCATCTGTTACCAGTTTCCCTATATTTTTTTTTTTTCGTGAACGGCATTATCACATATTGATAATGGACCTCTTGTACCTGGACACCTAAGAATGCCACATTTTTAGGTATTTAGGCATTTCTTTTATTGATCTAAATATTGTTTCTAATGGGCTTGTACACACAGATGTGTAAACTTGTGGTGCGTATAGATCAGCAACATTTATTTTACAAAAATCTGTGCTGCTGCACAGTATTTTACACACATACACATGTGCGACACAACCCAAGAAAAGCTAGAATTTTTACACATATGCACGCAAAGGTGCAACATGTGAATACGCACATTTATTGTACAGCCCATGCTTGCATTTTCCACAGGAAATTTATGCCAGTAATCTGATGTTCACACACCAGTAGCATGTGCAAGTACCCTTACTGTTACTGTTCTTAAAATATGCTTTAGGACACATATCAGTCCTCTTGTAATTGACAAATGACTTACTGAAAGTAACATGACTAGCAGGAAACTGGCAGAAAAATACAGCCAAGAAAAGAAAAGAAAAGAAAAGAAGAGAAAGGAAAGGTTCCACGCTGCCGAGATCTATTCAGGCTCCCTTTTCCATGAAGTAAACCTGAGCTTTGCCCATGCATGGTTTACTTTAATGCAGACCTCACCATTAGCACCTAATAACCTTTCTTTCAATCCCCTGCTGATTCAGACATACTGTCACAGAGCGAGACACATGCTCCTCTACACCCCATTGTAACAGGTATTTCCTTTGCTTCCTGGAACCATAATGAATCAATAGAGAAGCAAACAAAGGTAAGTACTGTGTAACATGAGGGTTACATGAGGATTAAAGTGAAAGTAAAACCTTTTTTTTTCTAGTTGTTAATAGCGTGGAGAGGAATTGCTACACTTGTCAGTTTTTATTGCTGTCTGTACCCCCTTTGGGAAAATTTACCCTCTCTATTTGTCCTGTTTACTGTGCTCATCAAACTTGAAAGTAAAAGAAAATCCCAAACTTTGGGTTGACACAAGAACATTAACATAGTGAAAATCCTCTAATATGGATACTAGCTCAGGTGACCATGGTGACACCCCAGGATTCCCTCTCTTTGGGGGGATTTCCTCCCACTTCCTCTTTTGGCTATGGGGCATGAAATGAAGGCAAATCTTCCCTAAGGAACATAGCTGGCAAAAAAAGCTGACAAGGGTTATAGCCCTCCCTTTTTCTATCCAAAATGAAAAAAGTTTTGCCTTTAGTTACACTTTAAAAGAAAACATGTTGCTTTTTTCCTGAATGAGCAAACTTTAGGTTTTTCATAAGGCTTGAGACATTTATTGCTTCCAGGACTTACTGATTTAGGATTTTTTTGCTTATATTCAGGCACAGGAATCTGAGAAGAGGATGTTAACTGAGGCCTGCATTTTAACAGACATTTAAGAAGCGAGGGAGTTCAAGAGGCAATAGCAAATAATTATAGACATGTAGCAAACCAGGTAGCAGAACAAGCAGAAAAACAGGACAAGGTAAAGGCTAATAAACATAATGCAGAAAACAAAGCAGAGATACCCCAGAAGCAGGGAAAAACAGCATAAGGCAAAAGCACAAGGATAGACATACAAGACAAAAGGGAGGAGGAAAATAGTCAACAGGTACTAGAAGCAAACAAGACTATGACACAAGCAAATCTAGCCAGAAACATCTGACGGTGGTTGGAATTGTGTGTCCACTGTACAACCATTTCAATTTTCATTCAGGAATAGCTTATAATAAAGAATGGTATTTACCGACTAGTCTTGTACAAGATGAAATTATAAAAGCATCAGCAGTACTTTTATATAGAGCTGTTTAATATACTAGTTATGCTCTTGAGGTCAATCAACTTATTAAATGAGGAGTGGTCAACAGAGCAGTAAGAAACTTCTAAAGAACTAATGAGGGTATGGTGTTTCCTATTAGGGGGTAGCAAGTAAAGGCCAAGGATAACCATCTAACGTATTGTGTTTTGAGGGGCAGCCTCTATGTTTTTAAACAACCTGTTGATATGGTAGACTAACATTATTATCCATTTACTATTGAGATATAATAGGTGGGAGGGCCTGTATCCAAAATGTAGCTATAAGCTTTCTGGCAGCAGTGTTTTTCAGTAATGTAATGACCGGTATGAGTATCAGGGTTGGGAATGTTAGTAGACAAACATTTGGGTCTAAATGCACTGGGGAGCCATATCATCTGTTGGACTGCAACATTGGTTTTAATATAATACATTTATGGATTTTCACTGTCTGGTTTTCATAGGACCATCTGGCCTGCTGGAGGTCATCTTGGAACATCAAGTGAATCAGTTCACACAGCAGGGTATTTGTAACAAGAGGTCACAGATAGCAATTCTTCTCCTGAAGGATGTTTTCACATAGGCCTCCCGATATAACTTGTGGGGGTAGAGGAGCATCTTCTCAGACCTTCTGGTGATGTGAACATTATGTGGACATTAAAATGACTGATTTCATAACTTACAACATAATAGGGGGCTATTTCTGGTCTCTTATTTCTCTATGCTCCATAATATTCTTTTAGATTTCTGTGTTAGTGCTCTACTTTCTTTGTAAATAAGTAAGACCTTTACTTCTCTGAGCGTTGTGTTTATTTTTATAGCTAAAATTATTATATTAATCACCATTAATATTATCAGTGCATTGGTAGACTAGCTAATTATAGGAACAGACAAGATAGTACATATTTATCATTTAAGAAGGGGGGAGCCCAAAACCATTCCCTATTTATTTAATAATCACGACATATTCTACACAATATTATTTGATTAAGAAATTTATAAACATTGGCACAACATGCAAATGATAGGGTCTTGGGGCCGCTGCTACCTGCAAGATCCCAAATTGTATATAAAGGGGTTCCCTCTCTGAGAGATTGGATAGCCCCTAATATACTTGAACCCCCTAGTAGGACTTTTTTTTTTTTCATAATTTGACAGGTTATTATAAATGTAGAAGATGCTCAGTTTGTGCCATCAATGGCAGTAGGGATAGGAGAGTTAAAGTCTTCACCTCTACAGCCATTCTCAGACATTTTATATTAAACCATTTATTACCTGTATGACTATTAATGTTGTCTATATGTTGCAGTACCTGTCTGACCTGCAATATGTGGGCAGGACTACATGGGCCCTGCATGGCTGTTTGAGCGAACATATTGGTAACATTAAAAGAGGCTTCAAGGGCCATTCAGTTCCCAGACACTATGCAGCTGAACATAGTAGTGATCCGTAAGGTACCATCTTTTTAGGTATAGACAAATTCATCCCGCATTGGAGCGGGAATGCATTAAAAAGAGAAATTTCAAAATTGAAAACAAGATCGATTCACAGTGTAAAATCTTTTACTCCACATGGCCTGAATGTGGATTGGGATTGCCTTTATAGACAATGCCTAGATTATTTTGTAGTTCACTCCCTTATTTTAGGTCCAGTGTAGCTTTACAATACATTTTTGGCTTATGATATAAAGTAATTTCTGAGGGACATGGCTTTTAACATGGAGGGGCAATTTTTATACGTTTCTATAAAAAATTATTTTGAATTATCATATGGACATTTCTGTATATGTATGTAATAATTTATAGTGTTTTTTATTGCTTTTATGTTATAACTTTGTATAATGTGACTATTTCCTTCTCTCTTTTTTTAGCTGCAGATTTAGAATCAATAGTATAGAGTTATTTTATGATTATTACCTTTGATATGTACTAGATAGCTCTTTATACATTTTGCAGCATTGGATGTGGAGTAAACAAATAAAATCGAGGCTTGGTTAACCGCATTGAATTTGTTTGGAAACTCCAAACTGAGGCTTGGTTGGTCGTGAGATATGCCTTCATTGTAGCTCAGATTGAGGCCTGGTTACGGCCTTAGGTTTCTAAAGCCCGAGGATGCAACATGATGCCTGTGCCCCGGACAACCTCACATATGACGAAACGTGTAGGGAAGAACTGCATGCTGGTGTCATCACATTCCTAAGTGCGGTTGGTATGTGTGATTTGCAGCTAATAGGATTATTATATTGTGCAATTCTTGTTTAAACATTGCAAGTGTGATCTTAATTTTAATAAATGGTGTGAGAAGATTTTACACTTTGGAAGTGTTTTGTCCTATGATTTTATATGAGCATAGAAGGGATGGTGATATGTGGAGTGTCATCATATGGATATCGGTATCCCTTGGAGAGCATCCCTAGCGGTGTGGTGATCTCTACTAGAGTTGATACCTACGAGCCTTTGTGACCTTTCTTTAAATAGAAGGTCATTTGAAGCTGGTAAGCTTGCATTTTTACAACTTAGGTGGCAGTTTTCACATCACTGTCTTTCTGACCCCAATGGTGACGTACTTTCACCTATATTCATGAACACTTGGAAACAGTCCCACAGATGCTGGCCCACAGTATCTACAAGCACCGGCCCACAACACCCACAGACGCTGGGCTCTACAGCACCTACCGATGCCTAGCCCACTGCACCTACAGACGTTGGCCTACACCACCTCCAGATGCCGGGCCCCACAGCACCTCCAGATGCCGTGCCCTACAACACACCCAGACGCCATGCCCTACAGCTCCTCCAGATGCCGAGCCACAGCACCTACAGCCGCCGGGCCACAGCACCCACAGACGCCGGCCTACAGCACCCACAGACGCCGGCCTACAGCACCCACAGACTGCCACAACTAGCCAGCAGCTGACCCAGCTGCCCACCACTCTCACTGTCTTCCCACAGATGAACACAGATAGACTCCGCCACGGCATGACAGACTCTCCGCATCAATACGCCCTGATGTGAAACCTTTCACCTCCTCCAATTGAGCAGCACTCCGCTCACCCTAATATGTCACCTGCACTCCTCCTCCTCATACTCCTCTCCTCCATTCCCAAAATCTCCTCCCTCTACCCCCCTACTCCCCCAAAACAGTGCTCCCTCACTACTTCCATCTCCCCACTACGGCTCTCACTACCTCTTCCTGTTACTCCACTCTCCCACCGACCCACACGCCACCACTAACAGACCCACACGCTCCTGCACATCCTGCTCCCATGCCGCCTTCCTCGCCCTTCTTCTCCTAACCACCGGGGACATCTCCTCGAACCCTGGTCCCTCATCACCTCACTCCCCCACTAGGCACCCTCCTACTCCCACTAGCCGCTGCAACCCCCTCAACCTTATACCTGTCCCCCTCCTCCCCGCATCCACCCCTCCACTCTCGGTTGCACTCCTGAACGCCCGATCGGTTTGCAACAAGCTCACCTCCATCCATGACCTCTTTATCTCCCACTCCCTCAACCTCCTAGCAGTCACCGAAACCTGGATCCAAGCTACTGACTCCACCTCCCCTGCGACGCTCTCCTGTGGAGGCCTCGCCTGGACCCACTCACCCAGACCGAGCGCTCGTAGAGGTGGTGGGGTCGGCATGCTCCTGTCACCGCTGAGCACATTTCAGGTCCTCCCAAACCCCCCCTCTCTATCCTTCTCCTCCTTCAAGGCCCACTGCATCCGGCTCTTCTCTCCCACCCCTCTGAGGATTGCAGTAATCTATCGGCCTCCTGGACCTGTATCCCGCTTCCTCTACTCTGAGCTACCCACCATCATCCTTGGTGACTTCAATATCCCTATCAATGTCAACAACCCGGCTACATCCCAACTCCTCCACTTAACCTCTTCTTTCGCACTCACACAGTGCACACAGTCCTCCACCCACACCGACGGGAACACCCTGGACCTCGTTTTCTCTCATCTCTGCACCCTCCACAACTTCACTAACACCCCCTTCCCTCTCTCTGACCACAACCTCATTACGTTCTCCATCTCCCCAACCTCACACCCCCCCCCCCAAAACGTCAAACCATCACCATTGGCAACCTCCGCAACCTGAACCCGGCCCCTCTCCACTCGGCAGCTGACCATCTGTACGACAGTATCCTTCCACTGTCATGCCCTGACCTGGCCACTACTGGGTACAACGACTCGCTGTCAGCTGCCCTAGACTCCTTAGCACCCCTAACCACACGTAGCATTAGACCCCGACCGCTTCAACCCTGGCAGAACGACCACACTAAAAATCTCAAATGACACAGTCGCATGCTGGAGCAATTATGGCGCAAAACCAGATCCCCTCAAGTGTTCTTCCTCTACAAAGCCGCCTTCCTCACCTACACCTCCTCCCTCCATGCCGTCAAGCAAGCCTACTTCGTAACCCTCATTAACACCCTCTCCTCCTGTCCTCAGTGGCTCTTCTCCACTTTCAACTCCCTACTCTCTCCCCCCCACCCCCACCCAGTACCTCACTCACCGCCCACGAGATTGCCAATCACTTCCAAAACAAGATTGATGCAATCCGTAAGGACATTGCCAATACTCAATCTACCTCCCCATCTAGCCTCCCTCCCACCATTACCCCTCAACTCTCCCCTCCTCTGACCTCGCAACCGCCCTGCCCCCCACCACACATAACATCCCTCACACTATCACCTCCCCAACACTCCGCTCCTTCAGCCCTGCTACCACTGAGGAGGTCACTAAGGTCTTCTCAGAAGCCCGCCTCACCACTTGCCCCCTTGACCCTGTCCCCACACAACTCCTCCGGTCACCCTCCTCCTCCATCCTACACTCCCTCACCCACATCTTCAATCTCTCCCTCTCTACTGGCGTATTTCCCTCCCCCCTAAAGCACGCCACATCACCCCCCATACTCAAAAAACCCTCCCTGGACCCCACCGACCTGAACAACCTTAGACCCATCTCCCTACTGCCATTCACATCCAAGCTCCTTGAGCGCTTAGTCTACAATCGCCTAAGCTCCCACCTCACTGACAACAACCTCCTTGATCCTCTACAGTCTGGTTTCCGTTCCCTACACTCCACCGAAACCGCCCTACTCAAAATCACTAACAACCTGCTAACTGCCAAAGCTAATGGCCACTACTCAGTCCTCCTACTCCTCGACCTCTCCGGGGCCTTCAACACAGTTGACCACCCCCTCCTCCTTAATAAACTACACTCCCTTGGCATCAGAGACTCTGCTCTCTCCTGGCTTTTCTCCTATCTATCCCAACGCTCCTTCAGCGTTACCTATAACGCTACCACCTCCCCCTCTCTCCCCCTCTCTGTTGGGGTCCCCCAAGGCTCTGTCTTCGGGCCCCTTCTTTTCTCCATCTACACCTCCTCTCTTGGCAAACTGATACACTCCCACAGCTTCAACCATCACCTCTACGCCGATGACATGCAAATTTACCTCTCCACCCCTCACCTCACCCCTTCAGTCTCCGCCCGTATCACCCACCTACTGAACGATATATCAGACTGGATGTCGCTCCATTTCCTCAAATTGAACCTTTCCAAAACCGAGCTCCTAGTTTTCCCCCCAGCCCGCGCCCCCCCCCCATCCTTTCCATCACGACCAACAATGCCACCATCAATCCCACCCTGCAAGCCAAAGTCCTAGGTGTCACCCTAGACTCAAACCTGTCCTTCCAACCCCATGTCCAATCGCTCGCAAATTCATGCAGGCTCCACCTCCACAACATCTCCAAGATACGTACGTTCCTAACCCCAGACACTACTAAACAACTAGTTCACTCCCTTATTATCTCACGCCTGGACTACTGCAACTCCCTTCTCACCGGTCTACCCCAACACAGGCTATCCCCGCTTCAGTCTATCCTGAACTCAGCGGCCAGACTCATCCACCTTACCAACCGCTCCACTTCTGCCACCCCCCTCTGTCATTCCCTCCACTGGCTTCCGATTGCCCAACGCATTAAATTCAAACTACTAACATTGACATACAAAGCCATTCATAACGCTGCCCCAAACTACCTCACCTACCTGATACCCAAATACCACCCAACCCGTACTCTTCACTCCTCACAACACCTCCTACTTTCTAGCTCCCTGGTCTCCTCCTCCCTTGCCCGACTGCAGGACTTCTCCAGGACTTCCTCCATCCTCTGGATTTCTCTACCCCAATTCATCAGACTGTCACCTACCCTCCTCACCTTCAGGCGCACCCTGAAAACCCGTCTCTTCAGGGAAGCCTACCCCACCCTCACCTAACAGCTGATCTCCTCCGCTCCTCCTACCACTCCATCCCCCACAGCAACTTCCTCCTCTACCACTATCCCCTCACTCCTAGATTGTAAGCTCGAAAGAGCAGGGCCCTCGAACCCCTCGTGTATTGTTTTGTTACTGTATTGTCTCATGTACTGTCCCCCACTATAATGTACAGCGCTGAGCAAACCTTTTGGCGCTATATAAATACTGTATAGTAATAATAATAATAACTGAATTTCACACATGTAGACTTTTCATATATTTTGGCAATCTTTATTTTGCTGATATGTTGAATAAGCACATTTATTTGTGTATATGTTTGTCATGCACTTGTTACACTAAGGTTTTATGCACTTGGAATAAGTTTTGTCTGAATAAGTTATAGCATGGCTCTATATTACAATTAGGGAATTTTATCACTTGCTGTTAGTAATCCTGAATTTTAAGATTTGACCAAATATGGTGGTAAAAATAAAAAAGGCTTGCTTACATTTAGAACATGTAGGGCCATAGAAAAGTTACATTTTAGAGAGACATACATGTTTAGTGTATGTTAATGTTGGATGAGTTCATCTAAGAGTTTTAGGGAGATTTATTTATGGGCCATCAAAGCTTCATGTTACTAAACCCTACCTAAGGGTTCAACATCAGTCTCCCAGGGTGTTTTATTAAAGTATACCACTGCTGAAGCTGTTGGCATTTTGGTTGTTGGTATAGAGTTAAAGCCAATTTAGGAAAAGCAGAGTCTGTAAATATGTTATAAAGAGGGTTATCAGAAAGCTCGGCTGGCAGGGATCAAAGCTGTATTTGGGCTGCATGGCTAAGCTGAAAGTATCTGAACAGCATATGATTAGGTAATTAAAAGTTAGCCTTTAGCTGTGAGAAAAATGTTATTGTCTTTAATAATATGAACCAAGTTTGTAACTCCCAATCTGATTTGTCTGGATATTTGTCTGCAGTCTCTGGTCATCTCCTGTAGTATGTCCGCAGTCTCTGGTCATCTGCTGTACTATGTCTGCAGTCACTGGTCATCTCCTGTACTATGTCCGCTGTCTCTGGTCATCTCCTGTAGTACATACGCAGTCTCTAGTCGTTTCCTGTACTATGTCTGCAGTCCATTGGTTCAGAATATTTTTTTCTTGTTTTCCTCCTCTAAAACCTAGGTGTGCCTTATGGTCAGGTGCGTCTTATAGAGCAAAAAAATATGGTATACAGTTGGAACATGTCTCATTTAATTCCCCGACATCTATGGTCTAGTTGTCTTTGCTATTTGGTGTCATCATACCAAGGTCTCTATGGTCCTCAAAAGAAAAGCTGTGGATACCAGTGAATCGGGCAATGGACTAAAAAGTTGGCTACATGATTTGAAATCAATCATTCTACTGTGAGAAAAATAAAATACTGTATATTACAAACAACTGTTAATTTGTCCAGGACTGGTTGGCTCAGTAAATTCAAACCAAGTGCTGACCATTTGATGGTTAACAAATTCTAAAGTTAGGTGTTCAAATGCGCAACAGTTGGGGTCAAAGTGCATACATCTACAATCAGAAACATGCTGCACCATCTAAACCTGCATGAGAGATGTGATAAGAAAAAGCCTTTGTTGTCAAAAAGAACATTAGAGCAAAACTACAGTTTGCTATGGATAGGCAAAGACTAGGCCTTCTGGAGGTGCTGAAGGATGATCATGGTAGAAATTTTATGGTGTGGGGTTCTGTGTCTGGGCGGCTTGCAATCATTAAGCCAACTATATATGATGGGCACTGAAAGACATAGAGCATTTCAGTGCCCAGCACCCTGCTGCTACTCTATTGCTCTTTGGTGGCCAACAAATGGTAGATCTATTCCAGCACGTGGCAGGCTGCACATGGCGGGTTCGCAGGAGGCATGCAGCCTGAGGACTGTGAGTTGGGCACCAGGGGTTTAACCTCCCTAGTGGCCTGATTATGTCCATATTTGCTCACAGCGGTAAATTTTTTTGCATGGAAATATGTATTTTTTTTATTGTAGGCCTGTAATTTTTAGGAATAACTCACTGAAATCTGTCCGAACAAGAGTCTAGTAAACATCCCGGGTATGTTAAAATTTGAAACACAAAATCATAAATTATAATTTAATAAATAATCATAAAAAATAATAATATAATAATAATACATTTAATTCAATAATATAATCAAACCAAAAATACTGAAATTTGAAATATAGCACCAAGTTCGCACATCACTGAGCAAAGTCGAAAAATCATTTTTAGTGTCTGATGACGAATTTCTCCACGAATCATTATCATTCAATTCTGCAAGTGGTTCTAATTTACTATCGCTGTTCTCTAGGGACGCTTTTTGGACGCCATGGACGTTTCTCAGTTTCCAGGCAGAAAGAACAGTAAAAATGTAGGCAGGGCACAGGACAAAGCCCTAGGGACAAAATGTATGTGAAATGGTTTGATACAGTAATGTTTTACTATGTTATTTTAGTGAATTTAGTGAATGTCACTTTTTGTAACTTTCTAATTTCCCGCCAGTTCCGTCCCTGTACGTCCCGACGTCGCAGGGGACGGAACCCAGAAGACAGATGCCGACATCCGCCGGAGGAC
This sequence comes from Staurois parvus, assembly GCF_062004578.1. Taxonomy (NCBI): domain Eukaryota; kingdom Metazoa; phylum Chordata; class Amphibia; order Anura; family Ranidae; genus Staurois; species Staurois parvus. Next base: position 1,449,290 of record NW_028317858.1, on the reverse strand, counting down.
ATTACAAGGGACACTGAAGAGGGACATCGTGGGAGCACAGGACAAGGTAAGAGAAGAACAGATCCCGGACCAGCGCCGCATGGTAAGCTCGAGTGTAGTTCGGGGTTACTGCTTGTGGTACTGAAACTTTACCCCAAGCTACACTCGGGAATACCGCCAGGGAGGCTATGCCATATGCAGTAATCTCCAGTAGCCCATTCTATCAGAATGACTGAATGACAGAAATACAAAGTAGTTTTCATTAAAAAGCAGATACCTTATTATTTCAAGGTTAAATGCAATGAAAACCTTGCAGTACCACATCTCTCTTTTCTCTCCTAATTGTATTTGGAATGCAGTTTTAAGCAATATCTTACTAAGAATGAAGAAGTTCAAATGTAGATGAGCACCTTTAGTTTTAAATTAAAAACATGTAGAAAGCTTTTATCAGAAGAATTAGCTAACTGTCTTCTCTGAAGGATGATGAAGGTCTTTAGCTTTATAGGATGAGGCAGGATTTAGGCAGATCTAAATTTTATTCTGGATGGTTTGCAAATATGGTAATAGGGATGATTTTAAATTAAATTTAATTCATAGTAACATCAAATTAACAAAAATTCCACATAATATTTCAAATAGAAATTCAAGTGAGGTTTTGGAAAAGTACTATATCTGCCTGCATACTTATTCTCCCTTAAACACTGCATGCACTCTGGCTTCAAAAGGTAATTTACGCCATTTAGAACACAGCACACAAAGAAATCTTAGTCAGGCTGCCACACATCCCCGGAGTCATTGTGCCTTCCTAGCAAGAGCAAAGCCTTAGTTCTCTTTGCCTGTAGGCTGCTTGTAGGTAACATTACCACTATGCTCTGTCACTGCATTTAAATTAATTCCCCATAATCTGTTAAAGGACTAGCATATTCAAGTTAATATTTTTTAGCAAGAAAAAAGAAGTATGCTGGTTTCTGCTGAATTCTGGGGTAAGATTGTACAAAGTGGGTCTCACCTATTCTAGTACTAGGAGTACAGTACTAGGAGCTGTGGTTGTTTTACTACTGCAATATATTCCAATCAATCAGATAAACATTTAAAGTAAAAGTCTTGTCTAGCAGCATAAACTACAGAAAACCAGCTATTACCTTTGGTAGCCACGAAACACTCTTTCGTGTGCCTTTCTAAAAATATTTTACTTTGTCATTGGGGACCTGACTTCAGAGCTAAGCCTTGGCAATTTTCATCTAAAGTCATGGAAATCAAGCCCCAGGTTACAATGTGAAATGACTTTCAGATATAGGAAGTCTGAGCTGAAAAAGATTAGCAAGGTTGTTTTTCTAATATATCTTAGCCTCCTGGAGACACATTAAAACAAATAACCTAATATTTTAAAAGGGAGTGTTTTTTTCCCATTTCAAAGATTTTTATTGTATTTTCAAAGTAAGTTCAGTTAAAGGAGGAAGCATGGCGAAGAGAACAAACAAGAGAGGCACAAGGCACTAATTACCAGTAGGCGTTACAGTGCAAATGTAATGTGTGTGTGACACCTGCCTCAAGTCAGGGTGGAGTTAGTGTAACAGTAGCACTTGCCTCATATATGGTTTTGTACCATAGGAGCTGTTGTGTAAGCAGTTGATGGATAAATTGCCTGCTAAACAGGAAAACATGGGTAGATGCAAACAACACTTTGCTCCAGAATTGGAATCCAGCAAATGAGGGTAAGGCTCCATGTACACGGGACATTTGGAAAACACTTCTGAATGATGGAAACTGACTACTGGAAAACGTAGGTTAAAAAACATCTGTTTAGCCGCATTTGCATACTGTGTTTATGCGAGTTTATGAGCATTTGCGTTTAGAAACGTTTTTTAAAGATAACCTCAGGAGACCTTCCAAAATGCCCAGAATGCACTGAAAAACAGTAAAAAATTAACAATTTTAGACATTTTGAGAGAAATAGAGAGAGCAGAAGCAAAGAGAGCAGTATGTGTTGAGATTATCTGTCTTTTCTGGTTGTATTCACTATGGATCCCATCATGAGCATAATGCAGCACGTTCTACCATCTGTTTCTTCATGCAAAACCTAGAACTGACTGCGCTGGTTTACTGGGCCCATTTGAATACATGGAAAACACTTTGCATGCATTTCTGTTGAAAAAAGGCTCTGTACAGCATCTGGATATGGAACAGTTAAAAAACACTTCTAAACGCAAACGCTTATAAACGCGGTTAGCCGCGTTTACACATGTTTACAAGCATTTGGCGTTTGAAACACTGATAAAATCTACTCCTGAATGCAACTTTGGTGCATTAAAAAAAACGACTGTAAACGACATAGTGTACATGGACACATAGGAAAACATTAGGGAGAGTTCAGGGGCTGTTAAAAAAACGCAGAAAAGCCCCTGAATGTCAGTTTATCAGCTGCAGTGTACATGAACCCTAACTATGAACTACAATACCCCAGAGTGAAAGACAGAGTAAGGGATAAAGAGAAACAGGACAGAGGTAAAATGAAGACTGGTCACAATCCAGAGAAGGTGCGGGGGGAAGGGAATGAAGTAGGGCAGAAGAGGAAGGCAGTTGTCCACTTTGTAGACCAGGGATCTAGCTTTCAGAGATTATGGTTACAGTACAGTCAGCACAGTGGGGCCCATAGAGTTGAGTTTATAGGTAATCCATGAAAATTATAAATACGTAATGTGAATCACTCATATATATTAAATAATTATTTGATCATTAGTGCTGCACGTTATGTATTTATTTTGCTTATCTGGTATCACAGATGTGTGCTAGCTGCTCATGATCATTAACCCAGAGCGGGGTAGTGAACTATTTTTGTGAATCCCTTGGGACTATACTTTCATGAAATTTTTATGAGTGTAATTTAGGATACTATAAAGGTTTTCATTGATCATAAGGCCAAGAAGATGGCTTTTGACCTCAACACGGGATAACTTCCACCTCCCAAAGCAAAGCTATTGTTTTTCTGCTAAAAAAGTTAATGTTGCCAATTTACAATTGTGTTTATGTAGGCTCTCAATTTTATCATGGAGTAGAAAAATACAAGGGTCATGCTGTATCCATATGTGGAGTAGAGTATGAAACACTTTGGACCAGAAGGTAATATCAGAGAGGCACATTCACCAGATGTTTGATATCACTCATCTCACTACATCCCCAACAGCACTTGTTGGATGCTAAAAGATGTATGTGAGCTGCTCTCTGAGAGGTGAGAGAAGGTTTTGGTAGCTAGTAAATTGTTTTTGATAACTGGGAAATATGATACCCACTTGTTATATTGGAGTGGACTATGCATAAAGGTAAAAAACCTTTTCTGTGCAGTATCCCCCCCAGACCCCCTAATACTCACCTAAGCCCCCTCTTGATCCAGCAATGTGCACTGGAGTATCAACTATCCCAGGACTCCCTCTTCTCATTGGCTGAGACAGAAGTGGGAGCCATTGGCTCCCGCTGCTGTCAATCACAGCCAGTGAGCCAATGAGAAGACAAAGTGGGAAGGGCTGAGCCACAGCTCAGCTGCTTGTTCTGGGGGCACCTGACAAGAGGGAGGGGCCAGGAGCGCTGGTGGGGAACCCGTGAAGAGAAGGATCTGGGTTGCTCTGTGCAAGGCCACTGCAGAGAGCAGGTCAGTATAATGTGTTTGTTATTCTGTCTTTAAAAAAAATAAGCCTTTAGAATCACTTTAAACCTGCCCATAGACAATAGAGGACAGTCAGGGGTGCAAATAGATTGTTCATTCCTAGCCTGTGAAGACACACTGCTGACACATTCAGAGAAAAATGCCAATTGTTCAATTGTTAATTTCCCCAAAAAGATTCAACCACTCAAATTATTGCCCAGCCTATCCGACTGGATGAAGAAACTGTCATTTTAGCTCAATGTATACCATAGTACTACTGCAAGATTATATCATATGTAAAATTAAAAAAATTTCCAGTTCACAAATGAATGACAACCTTGCTCCCTAAATTTTGCAAATTCAAGAATCCCTTGCAGTGTCACTTGTAATAGAGGGAGAGCAATTGCCATTAAAATGTCTGGTGAGCTGTTTCTATTACAAAAGAGTTGTTCATCATTGCTATGTGACATCAGCCTCAAAATATATGTAAAACCACTAAAATCACTAAATTCTCAAAAGCAGGTGAAAATGACAACATGAAATTCAAGCCTGATTGCTCATTTATACCTTCACCAGCACAGGTATCAGATGCAATTGAATACTTATAAAAAGTGGCTTCTGAAGCTGGCCATAGATTAATCGAAATTTGGCTGGTTCAACAAGGATTGGATGAATTTCTATCCATCTATGGCCGTTTCCACTTGACAGATGTCAATCTAACGAATGTCGAAAAATCATCTCAATCAAGGACTGTAGTCAATCAATATTTGCAACAGTCCATTACTCCCAGATATATTGTATTATTATTATTATTATTATAATACAGGATTTATATAGCGCCAACAGTTTGCTCAGTGCTTTACAATATAACGGGAGACAATACAGCAACAATACAGTTCAATACAAGAGGGACCTGCTCCTTGGAGCTTACAATCTAAGAGATTGTATGCAATGAATACATAGCCACTTTACATCCTGACGTTAACAGAGAGCAATTACAACTTTATTGATTATTAACTGCTTTCCCGCCGCCCTATAGTAGAACTACTGCTACAGAGCGGCAGTCTTGTGGAAAATCACGTGTATATCTATCTATATATATATATATATATATATATATATATATATATATATATGTGATTTGCATTTCCGGGTAGGGGGTGCAGGTAAGGCGGCACCATTGGTGGCTACAGATGTCAATCACAAGGTCCCGGCCGAAGATTCCCCACCTGCACCCAGCGATCACCATGTGGAACTGACAGGGAAGAGACCTGTATGTAAACAACACAGCTCTCTCTCCTGCCAGTGAGGACACGCTGCTGTGTATTCCTCTGCACAGCAGAGAAATACACAGCAGCATGTCTCCCTAGTAAAACACACACAGCACCAGGGGTGTATTTGCCACGAGGCAAACAAGGCGTTTGCCTATGGCAGCACATTTTAGGGGGCGGTGCCGCCGCCCCCCCTTCCAACGAAAGGGACATTTAGTACAGGGGGCTGGGGTGCTGCTGTGTCTTACCTGGCTCCGGTCCCAGTCCCATGACGATCCAGTCCAGGAAGTGCTGCTGGAGGAGGGGTAGAGAGGTCCATAGGTCCGGTGCCTGGACGCGATGTGTGGGCGGGATGACACCCTCTGCAAGCTCCGCCTACTCACCGGTGATTGTGCGTCAGAGCTGTAGCTCAGGAAAGGCACACAGGCAGCCAATCACCTGCGAGGAGGCAGAGCCGAGCAGCAGCGCGAACATCGAGTGAGGGAGTGGCCGGAGTAAATGAAGGAGGACAACTGACCGCCCAGTAAGTGTGCCATGCAGATGGTGCTGCTGCAACCAGGTATGCTGGCTGCAGCAGCACCTAGGCTGGAGCAGGAGTCAGCAAGTTAAGTGTCATTGGTGTCAGTGGGAGGAATAGTGACCCATCATTAGTGTCACTGATACTAATGATGGGGCATTATTCCTCCCACTAACACCAATGATGGGGCACTATTTCCCCCCCACTGACACCAACGATGGGGCACTATTCCTCCCCCCACTGACACCAACGATGGGGCACTATTCCTCCCCCCACTGACAGCAACTATGGGGCACTATTCCTCCCCCCACTGACACCAACAATGGGGCACTTTTCCTCCCCCCACTGACACCTATGATGGGGCACTATTCCATCCCCCACTGACACCAATGATGGAACACTATTCCTTCCTCCACTGACACCAATAATGGAGTACTATTCCTCCCACTGACTCCAATGTTAGGACACTATCCCCCCCCACTGACACCAATGACGGGGCACTATTCCCCCCCCACACTGACATCAATGATGGGGCACTATGCCTGCCTCCCCACACTGACACCAATGATGGGGCACTATTCCTGACACCAATGATGGGGCTCTATTATTCCCCCCACTTATACCAAGGACAGGGCACTATTCCTGACACCAATGATGGGGCTCTATTACTCCCCCCACTGACACCAATGACGGGGCACCATTGGTGTCAGTGGGAGGAATAGTTCCTCACCGTTGGTGTCAGTGGGAGGAATAGTGCCCCACCACTGTTGTCAGTGGGAGGAATAATGCCCTACCGTTGGTGTCAGTGGGAGGAATAATGCCCCGCCGTTGTTATCAGTGGGAGGAATAATGCTCCACCATTGTTGTCAGTGGGAGGAATAATGCCCCACCGTTGGTGTCAGTGGGAGGAACAGTGCCCCACCGTTGTTGTCAGTGGGAGGAATAATGTCCCACTGTTGGTGTCAGTGGGAGGAATAATGCCCCACCGTTGTTGTCAGTGGGAGGAATAATGTCCCACTGTTGGTGTCAGTGGGAGGAATAATGCCCCACCGTTGTTGTCAGTGGGAGGAATAATGCCCCACCGTTGTTGTCAGTGGGAGGAATAATGCCCCACCGTTGTTGTCAGTGGGAGGAATAATGCCCCACCGTTAGTGTCAGTGGGAGGAATAATGCCCCACCGTTAGTGTCAGTGTGAGGAATAATGCCCCACCGTTGGTGTCAGTAGGAGGAATAATGCCCCACCGTTGGTGTCAGTGGGAGGAATAATGCCCCACCCTTGGTGTCAGTGGGAAGAATAATGCCCCACCGTTGGTGTCAGTGGGAGGAATAATGCCCCACCATTGTTGTCAGTGGGAGGAATAGTGCCCCACCGTTGTTGTCAGTGGGAGGAATAGTGCCCCACTGTTGTTGTCAGTGGGAGGAATAGCGCCCCACCGTTGGTGTCAGTGGGAGGAATTCACGGACTTTCGTGAATGATTGAACTGCAAGTCCCAGCAGCCTTAGCGGCTGTTGGCTTGTAGCGTTCAATGAACTACCATGGTGCTGTGGAGCGCTGTGGTAGTTCATTAAATCTTCCTGTCAATATATCTGCGTGGTTATACATCCCGTATGGGCCAGCCAGGCAGATATTCTGACAGATCTACAGGAGACCTGCATGGCACCAGTGATCTGCTGATCGCTGGTGCAATGCTTTCCAGGCTCTTTCAAACAAAAATAATAAATGCACATTTTTTAACCTGCCAAAAAAATTTGCAGTTTTTTTTTGTCTAAGAGGTAAATGTATCCTTTAAACACTTATCTTTGTATTTTTTCTGCAATTATTCATTTGTGCATTTTGGTTTGATAACGTGCATATTTTATTAGATGTTTGGAATGAACAACACACTGTATATAATGTTATCTATTTATAGCAGCGCAGCATTATATTATTTTATTCTATTATTTGTGTCAGTGGAAGGAATAATGCCCCGTCATTGGTGTCAGTGAAAGAATAGTGCCCCATCATTGGTGTCAGTGGGAGGAATAATGACCGTCACTGGTGTCAGTGGGAGGAATAGTGCCCCATCATTGATGTCAGTGTGGGAGGAATAGCGCCCCATCACTGGTGTCAGTGTGGAAGTAATAGTACCCCATCATTGGTGTCATTGGGAGGAATAGTGCCCCATTGTTGGTGTCAGTGGGAGAAATAGTGCCCCATCATTGATGTCAGCGGGAGGAATAATGCCCCACCGTTGTTGTCAGTGGGAGGAATAATGCCCCACCATTAGTGTCGTTGTCAGTTGGCGGAACTCTAATAGGAAGAGGTGGACCCTAGATAGGAAGGGGTGGGGTTTACAGATGAAGGGGTGGATCTTAAACAGGAAGGGGTGGGACACATTTAGATGCGTGGGGTGCCCGATTTTAGTCTTGCCTAGGGCAGCACAAAACCAAAATACACCATTGCACAGCACATCATGTAAAACAGCACACTGTTAACCCTTTGATCGCCCCAGATATTTACCCCTTCCTGCCAGTGTCATTAGTACAGTGTCAGTGTTTTTTATTAGCATTTCTCACTGTATTAGTGTCTTTGGGATGTCAGTGGCAGTTAGCTAGTTCCCTCCAGTGTCAGAGTGCCCACCGCAGTCCAGAAATAAGTCACTGATCACCTCCATTACTAGAATTTAAAAAAAAAGAAAATTCCAGTATATATACTGCCATTTGTAGACGCTATAACTTTCACATAAACCAATTAATTTACATAGATTGGGATTTTTTTTTTAGCAAAGACATGTAGAATACATTTTGGTCTAAATTTATGAAGAAATTAGATTTTTTTTATTTTTTTACTTGATATGTTTTATAGCAAAATCTCAAAAATAGTGTTTTTTTTTCCTCAAAATTTTTTTTTTATAGCACACAAAATAAAAACCTACAGATGATCAAATACCTCCAAAAGAAAGCTCTATTTGTGGGAAAAAAAGGACATACATTTCATTTATGTACAATGTTGCATGACCGTGCAATTGTCAGTTAAAGTAATGCAGCGCTGTATCGCAAACAATGGCCTGGTCAGGAAGGGGGGTAAATCCTCTGGAGGGCAAGTGGTTAATGTTACTTATACACTGGCTACTTTCCAATCTCTGACAGTTCACTAGACATTGATGTAGAATATATGCATTTTGTGCTGATGCTTGCACAGCTGTGCATTTTTAAATAAGTGCTGCAATCACATATCTACAATACTTTTAAAGCTTTGCCATTTTACCTTGACCTTTACAGTTTTATATGTTTTCTGCTGCATAGTTCAACCAATAAAAAAAAAAAGTTATAATCCTATACCCACAGTCAGGGGCGGACTGACAACTCATTGGTCCCCCAGGCAATAGGGGATCATGGGGCCCCTGTGTCCTTTCCCAAACTTAAAAAAGCCTATGAAAAATCTATCTCATGGGGCCCCCTATTGACCCCGGGCCCTCGGGTAGTGCCTGAGTTTCCAAATGGTCAGTCCACCCCTGCCCACAATTGATCCAGAGGAAGGCAAAAAAAACCAGCAGAGCATGATCCAATTTGCTCCTGCAGGGGAAAACATTCCTTCCTGATCCCCCGAGAGGCAATTGGATGTTCCCTGGATCAACTTTACCTATAAATGTTAGTATCTAGTTATATTCTGTATATCTAGGAAAGAATCCAGGCCTTTTTTAAAGCAATCCACTGAGCTGGCCAGAACCAACTCTTGAGGGAGTCTATTCCACATTTTCACAGCTCTCACTGTGAAGAAACCTTTCCGTGTTTGGTGAATAAATTTCTTTTCCTCCAGACGTAAAGAGTGCCCCTTGTCCTCTGTGATGACCTCATACATGTTTTATTACACACATGCCAGGGCAGATGTCTACTTTGTACTATTATTTTACTACAGAAGAGGAAATAGCCTAAAACAATACAATAAGAACGTGCAACCAGACGGGAAAATAGAGAAGGTTGAATTTTGCCCCAGTCTCACAACAGCTGTTAATTTCCACAGAACAAATGTGCATTTAGTTTCGCTGGATAAATAGCCATTCAGCTTTTTTATATATAGACCCCTTTGAATATTGTCATTCATTGGCTAAAAAAAAGTTGTAGCCCTGATCAACCAGTTAGTTTTTTCCAGTAACCTGCACTGAAAAAGCACAATATTGATCCCAAGTTCTTTTTTCAGTTTTATAAATTTAGTCCCATGTTGTTTCGATTTCTAATTATCTTACTGCATCGGACATGTACATAAATGACACTGCGAATAGCTGAAATTGGATGATAAATTGTGGAGAGCAAAAAACTCACTGGCTAATGAAGAAGCTTCCTAGTCCTCCAAATGTGCTCCGCTAACTTGTCATTGTGCAATGAAACTTCAAATGTTTTTCTGTGTGTGTATTGTTTTTAAGTCTATTCACTTTGGAATTAATTAAATTTCAAAACTGCTTAAACTGAGAACAAATCAAGGCTGTTGTAAGGCTGTTTGTAGTGTGTATTATAGATATGATAAAAGATGAAATCCCGACGGGAGAGGAGCTATAGCACATCTGCCCTCTTTTAATGAGTGTCCAAACAAGCAAACAGCATGCTTAGATTCATTCCCCTCTGTTTGGGTCTGTATTAATGAAGTCATTGCCAACAGGCTGTTAATTATGATTTGCATTTTCTAAATGTGCGCTGGAAAAAGCTGTTTTACACAGAGGACAATAAATCTGACTTTTCAAACATGCATCACGACTAATGTGAATGAAACATGTTTCGAAATAATTAAAATTTTATGGTTATTTTGGTTTCATGCTGTGTAAATGGCCATTTGAATATCAGACACATTCCAGGGAATTAACTAAGTTGCCTGCGCCATGATAATAGGATAGGAAACTATCGCATGTGGTGTATGCCACATTAACAGAGCAGACCGACCTGTTTCTGCTCTGTCTGTTCCACCCATGCCAGTTTCTATTTCAACATGAAATAGAAACTGGTTCAGGTTCTGCACCTAATTAATTAAGAGATTTGCACAGTTACCAATATAGAAAACTGCCGCAAATCCCCACCAGGTTTAACTTGGTGTACAGGATGTGGGCTGTCAGCAGCCTTCTGTCTGCTCTTGCAGTAATTGCACTATGCGAGCAGAAACTGCACAGCCCTCCTCCTCCCTGGATAGGGATGGGCAGAGATATCGGAGCATGCAACTCCAGTTGTATTGGTCAGTGCCATGTTTGCACATACAGCATAGAACAGGGAGTAGATCAGTCTTAGTTAACAAAGGGGTTGACATCCTTTTTATTAATTAGGAGCAGGATCTGCTCTATTTCCTTAGAAGAGCTTATAAGAGTGGTGCAGGAATACAGCCTGACCAACTCTTGTTAATTCCCCCATTATGCACATTAAAAGGAACCGATAGTGTAGTTTCTGTACAGCTGGCCATACATGGTTCCGTTTTTTGAATACAGCCAGTGGGCTGAACAAGATAGACTGAACTGATTCCTCCATCCACACATTCAAAGTGGATGGGGGAATCCTTCCTGCTATGCTATTGTATTCTGACAATAAGTAGATTCCCCTGCCACCAGTATAAACAGATCAGCGCTGCAGCCATTGGCTGCAGCTGCTGATCAAGTGGCTTTTATCCGACAAAGCAGTTGAACAGAAGTCAATTGGTTGATCAACTTGTTGATCATCTGTTCAATTGCAGAGGCCACACAAGGACCAAAATTGGGCTGAACCAGCCAAATTCCAATCGATCTGTGGTCACCTAAAGCAAATATTTTCAGTTACAATTGTAATGTTTACCCTAAAATAATTTTCATGTTTACATTTTATATACTTGCCGTGCTATATTTCTTTTATATTATCAACAGCATAGTTGTGTAGATTATCCCTCTAGTAGCTGTCTATAGACATCACTCCCTTCTCAAAAATCGAAGAGAAAAATCCACTTTGTTGGCAGACTTAATCAGAGAAGAACACTAAGGCAATATATCTGCAGCTTACACATATGAAGTTGTCAACTTTTCACTGATCCATTAACACATATTTAGAGATTTATCTTTATAATTAGCTAAAGACTTTATAAAAAGTAAAAAAGGATAATGGAGGTTTCCATTAAAGCTAAACTCTAGGCATAAAACACCAGTTCCCATAGGTAAGCAGGGACATGCATAAGTACCACCAGTCCTCCTGCAGGGGGGCCCAGGCCTGCAGGGGGCCCAGGCAGCTGAGTGAAATGGATGTGGGCAGGGAGGGTGATCGGCACAGTGGGGGGGGGCAATTATTTGAATCAATCCTCTGTATGGCTCTCTCTTCAGCATATAAAAGCTGGATTCTTCTCCTCTCCCTCCCACTGGCTTTCATCTGCTGCAGAGACAGCCATAGAGCTTCTGTCCTGCAGAGAAGCATGGTGATGTAATTTGCGGTTATGGCGACGATCTTTGTTTACAAGTATCCATGCTGTTTGAGCCCCTTTACTCTTGTGAGTGCATCCTTTGCTGTTTTTATGAAGTTTTAATAAATTAACTTTACTGCACTATGAGGGGCCCCTTTCTTTTATTCACCCATACATGATATCCTATTGGTTCCGGTGATGTGGAGCTCTCATTGACCAGGACACACAAAGAAAAAAGAGGATTTGGAGTATTGCCTTATTTGACCTATGTGATGTGGGTCAACCAGTGGAGGTGAACGTGCCATCCTGGTGGTGGTGGATATCACATGTATATATTAAAGGTGAAGATTCACGGAATTACACCTCTGTTATTCACTTTATTATGGACTGTCACTTTGTATTTATTCTCCCAGTATCTATATGATTATATATTTTATATTTATTTTTTATAATTTTTTTTTTTTTGTGCATATTACATGTTCATCAGTATATCACTGATTTGTGGTTGTATGCCCCATGCTATTGGGCTATTTGTTCCTTATTTACACTATTTGGTTTGTGTCACTAATATTTGTGTGGTATTACACATATTTTTTTCCATTTAATAAGGACATTATTACTAATAACCATGGATTGAGTTGGATATATAATATATCATATTGTCGGGATCCACACCAATGTCTGATTGACAGCTGGCTCTAGCTCTCAGTGTGCAGCTTAGAGCTGAGCTACTCCCACTCCCTTTCCTGCTTAGTGTGAGGGGCAGAGCAGAGATTGGTGACTGGCAGTCACTGCTGTCTGCTCCGAGAAGACCAAGAGCTGAGCGATCAGCTGTCATGTGATCGTTCAGTTCTCGGTCCTAAAGCCAATGTGGGACAGCTACAGCATCATATCAATGTTGCAGCATAGAGTCTTAGTAGAAATTATGACCAGTACATGCTGGGACAATTCTGAATATAACTGTAACAGTGAATTAATTAAAAATGTGCTAAAAGGAAGATTTATTTTCCTTGAGCACACTTTTCATACATCACACCCATATCCTCCAGGCTTTTTAAATAATGTATCTCAAACTAACATGAGTGTCAAACTGAATATGTGCACTCCTATTTAACCACTTAAGCTCTCTAACTTGTATAGTTCTTGGGAACCACAGTCATTTTTACATTTCCACTATGGGCCTATTTACTTGATGATATCTGCTTAACACTTTTTGTAGCCAAAATGGGATGTAACCTGTATTTGTTACATGCTTCCATTGACATAGCATTGCCATAGCATGCTGGGTGAATGGTAACATATAACAAATTAATAGTGGGGGTTCTCAAATTTTGCTGCAAAGGTGTAAATACACTTTAATATAGTAAAGTAATACATGCATTGTTTTGGAGAAAAAAGAAGCTTTCTTATGGCAATTTTGTTTTGCAAAAATGATTTGATTTTCTACAGAATTTATGGAGAAGATGATAAAAAGATGATTTTTTTTATGTTTTGACCAGCGTTAGTTTAAAACATTTTTAATTGTAAATAAAAAGTATACCTTTATTGTATAATTTGTCCTGTTTAAAATGACACTAAAATGATGTTTTGTTTTGGTACAAAGCATGGCAAAGATATTTGCACATTTGCACATTTTCTTGTCATGTGGCTTTGAAAAATGACATTTATAAACTAGTGAGGGAAGAAAGTGAGGGGAAATCTCCAGTGGGGACACTGGAAGCAAAAGAAAAGCTGAAGGCAAAAAGCTTTTGCTGTGCTCTCTCTGTAGAAAACCCATCTTTTTAAATGCTGTAAACCTTGTGTCATTTGTGTATCCTGTATTAAATGTTTATTTGTAAAACAAAGATTTTATATATAAAAAAATAAAGCACCAGTTAAAAAACATATTTAAGTGTTTGTCAAGCTAAAAGTGTTTTTTTTTTTTATGTTATCTGGGTCTCCATTAAAGATGTAATGCCCTCCTAGTTAGCTAGGGGGAGTTATAATCCTGATTGTCAGAGTGGAGGGCTTAGTAGCAGCCTGGGTGTGATAGTCAGGAGGTTAAATTTGAGTCAGGGCTGAGAGGCTCTGCAGGCCAGCCCCTTTGGAATTTCCCTGCTCTAGAGCTTTGGAGGAATGTCTAGAGGCAGTGGGCGGATCTGAGGAGTGGCTGGCTTGTACTCTTGAGGGATCCTGGCCAATCCCCAACAGAAGGCTTGTCAAGGGGCCAGGACAATCCTTAAGGATAAGGGAGCCTGCTCAGCAGGAGGAGTATGAGGAAGGCGGTAGAAGAGAGAGGTTGAGGTGCAGGAGCCTGGGAGGGAGCCCAGGCTGGAAGGGGCTCACCTCCAGGAGAGATGCTGGAAAGGAGGAAAGCTGTGGACCCCTGAGAGAGGATCACTTGGCAGCTGGGAAAGAGCGGGCCAGCTTAAAGGCCTGGTAGCAGCCACCAACCCAACAGCAGCACAGAAGAAGGACTCACTGAGTACACCTACACCCCCTGGGCTAGAAAGGGGAGAGAGCATTTGGGTGGGAAACCTAAACTCGCTCTTCACCTGGAACTATTGCCCTTCTAGTAGTTACTACTAGATCCCTGGTCCAGGGATTCCTTCATACAGCTGAACTGCGGAGCATCTGGGTTTGAATAGGTACATTGGGAGATGCTGGCTAGATCTCCAGAAGAAGATTTTTGTGCATGGGACTTTTAATAAAGTTTCAGGAAGTTTGTCCTCATTTGCCATTCCCCTTGGGCATCCCATATACCCCTTACCCTATCCAAGTTCTAAACCTCTAAAAAAACTTTGAAACAAAGCTCAAGAACTGGTTTCTGCCTCCTGGTACAAGTCTGAATGGAAAATGTATGTTGCCTGGCTGTGAAGGACTATAGGGGGAAGCAAAAGTTCAGTGACTCTTAAGGGGGTAGTGCTACAAAGAGATTTCCTCTCACTTGCATCCTGTTTGACAATGTTTTATAAGACAGGCAGCAAGAGAAAGTCTCCAACAACAACAAAGACTGAAATAAAAATATATTTTTATTAGGAGCAGGAGAAGACAGAAACCCCTTTTCAGAGTTTTATTTCTGTCAATGACTTTGTTAGGGTTCATGTACACGGGGCGTTTGTAAAACTCTTCTGAATGATGGAAACTGACTGCTGGAAAACATAGGTTAAAAAAATGTCAGTTTAGCCACGTTTACATATCGCGTTTAGCCACATTTATGCACGATTGTGTTTAGAAGCGTTTTTAAAAAATAACCTCAGGAGACCCAAATGCCCAGAATGCACTGAAAAATAGTAAATTCACTAAAAAAGGCTACTAAAATACCACATGAGTAATTTTATCAAGTCATGCGGTATTTTAGTAGTGAAAAGCATGCATTAATGTTTCAGCTGTCAGCAGGATTCCCAGAATTGCCGGCAATTAAAAAATAATAAAAAACAGCTTGGGGTACCCCCCTCCCATCCATACCAAGCCCTTTGGGTCTGGTATGGATTTTGAGAGGAAGCCCCACGCCAAAATAAAAAGAAAAAATGGCGTGGGGTTCCCCCCAAAATCCATACCAGACCCTTATCTGAGCGTGCAACCTGGCAGGTCAGGAAAGGGGGGGCAAGCAAGCCCCCCACTCCTGAACAACACCAGGCCACATGCCCTCAACATGGGGGGTGCTTTGGTAGATCCCCCCAAAGCATCTAGTCCCCATGTTGATGGGGACAAGGGCCTCTTCTCCACAACCTGATGACATCACCCATGTGACCCCACCCCCATGTGACATCATCGACCTGGGCATGCTGGACACTGATGTCACATAGGGGCGGGGTCACATATGTGATGCCCCACCCCGTACATATTTAAGAACTGTCAAACAAGCTTCTGAGCAGATGGCCGGGGGCCAGCGTTGGTAGCGGAGCCTTTTTTTTTTCTTTTAGGGCAGCGGCGGTGGTGGTGGGCATCATGATTGATGTTGGGTCTACTTCGGGGGACAGTCTTTTATTAAAGGACTCTGTCAAAGAATGACTCCTGTCTTTTTTCACACTACAGCTTTTTTTTTTGTGAATGGGTAGCCGTACTATGTACCCCATACTCATTCACGTGGGGGGGGCAGGATCTGGGGGCCCCCCACCTGCAGACCCCCACAACCACCGGCCAGGGTTGTGGGGAAGAGGAGGGGGGACCCCACGCCGTTTTTTAAAATGATTTTTTAATTGCCGGCAATTATTTCGTTTACATTCAGCTGTCAGTGGGAACCCTGCTGACAACTGAAACATGATGCATGCTTTTCACTACTAAAGATGTTATCAAGACATGCTGTATTTTAGAAGCCTTTTTTAGTGGATTCAAATTGTTTGTTTTTTTTAAAAAATGCTATTCGGTATCCTACCGTATACTCGGATGCGGTAGGATACCGCTTAGTGAATTGTGCCCTGGATATAGCCGTGTTTACAAGCATTTGGCGTTTGAAACTCTGATAAAATCTACTCCTGAATACAAATTTGGTGCATTTAAAAAAACAACTGTAAACTCAACTGCCTGTAAACGACTGTAAACGACACAATATACATGGACACATAGGAAAACATTAGGGAGAGTTCAGGGGCTGCTGAAAAAAAACGCAGAAAAGCTCCTGAACTTGAGTTTATCAGCTGCAGTGTACATGAACTCTTATAGATTTTCCTTCACTTCACTTTCTTTCATTTTTCTGAATGGGGTTCCAATCCATCCCCACTATATCCAAATGAAAAAAAGAGTTCTTTACTGCACAAACACCTTAACTGATTGAATGGAATTTATTATGGTTTCCCTTTAGGAATTAGCACTCTTTATTATATAACCATTTAAAATCTGGGTTCATAACTGATCAGAATGCATTGTTCTCATTTATTTTAATCCTGTGGATTTAACATGCTTAGAAAAAAGAGGAACATGATTTATAGTTTGTTAATGAAGGAGAATTTTTGGAATGCCAAAGACGTATTGTAAATACAGTATATGTGTAGGCAGGGGTGGACTGACAACTCATGGGTCCCCCGGGCAATAGGGGATCATGGGGCCCCTATGTCCTTGCCCAAACTCAAAAAAGCCTATGAAAAAGGTATCAGGGGCATCTCATGGGACCCCTTACTGACCCCGGGTCCTCAGGCAGTGCCCGAGTTTCCAAATGGTCAGACCGCCCCTGTGTGTAGGTGGATGCAGCCTTATAAGCACATTACACATGCGGGTCCTGCTTAGTAGCACAACACAGTGACTGTGCTTCACTTTTCCCAATTTGTTTGAAAACAGCAGACCCCCTTTCTGGTTAAATGAGCTTAACTCAATAGTCCCTAATCAGGGTTTCTAATTTTATACCCTGATATGCAGATGATAAATTGAGGAAGTGCTTATAATCTTGTAAATGAAATGCAATAACCAAAAAAATATGGCACAGCAAGCAAGTAAAAATGACTTTCATTTAAATGTTACTAATAATAACTTTAAATATGTACTTACTGAAATTACACTATAATTTCTCTTTGATTTGCTCCTGTCACTACATTTCAGCAAGAAAAGCACACTATGAGCAGAGTAAATAATTTAGAAAGCTATATAGTTTATAAAGTACATTCACCGTCAGGTAATGTAGTCTGCTTTTCTGTACATGTATCTGTATTTTTTGCACAGTGCATAAGCTCTAAAAAAAATGTTGCAGAAAATAACACTATCAGCAGCAGCCAGAGTGGATTTAAAAATGAAAGGCCAGTTCTTTCAAACAGTTGTATTTGCATTTTTATGGAAAAAAACAGCTAGAACGTGGACAGAAGGATGGTGGTGGATTAGCGTTATTCATCCCACTACTATCAAGTGTAAGTAAAGTTGCTGGGGTAGAAACTGCAACATTTTCCTGGATACAAAACAATCTGAAGACAGTGCCCAGACATGTGTGGATCAATAAACAATTTAAGGATATACTGCACGTGTCTTACTTCTTGTCAACGGAGATGCTCTATTTAAAGCAAACCTCTCACAATCTGCCTACCTAGATACTGTAGATCTCCCTACTCTCTCCTCTGCACAGAAGGACAAGTTGGAGGAGCTGATTTCTCTTGATGAGCTTAAAACTGCCATTATGGCTTTACAAGCGGGTAAGACTCCAGGCTCTGACGTGCACTCAGTTGAATTCTTTATGGAGCTTTTGGCCCCTAAATTTCACTCTACCTTACTTGAAGCATTGGAGACTGGTACTCTTCCCCCTCCATGTTTCAAGCAGTTGTTGTAGTTATCCTAAAACCAGGTAAGGACCCAACTCACTGCTCTTCCTATCGCCCCATTTCACTTTTGATCTCTGACTTAAAAATTTTGGCTAAGGTCCTGGTGGGATGGTTACAGACAGTTATTACATCCTTAGTACACAACAATCAAACAAGGTTTATGCCTGGCAAGGGGATGGACATTAAAATCAGGAGACTGTTTACTAATCTTTTAGTTTTGGCGTTTCTTGGCAGTGATGGAGTGTCCTGTCCCTTGATGCTGAAAAGGCCTTCGATTCTGTGGAGTGGGAGTACTTATGGGAGGTCCTCCGCAGGTTTGGCTTTGGTCCAGTTTTAATTTCCTGGATTTGCAGTTTGTACAACAACCTCTCTGCTAGAATTCGTACCAACTATCACCTCTCTTTAACTATTTAGAAGGACCAGTCAGGGATGCCCTCTGTCTCTGGGCCTCTTTGCCCTGGCTTTGGATCCCCTGGTGTGCCTAATATGGTCAACGGAGGAGGTGGCGGGGTTGCTCTCCGCTGAGGGCTTTGCACCGAAATCTGTTGCCTCCCCTACAGATAGTAGATACTTTTAAGTATCTAGGAGTAGTGGTAAGACAAGACTTAATGTTTTATCTGACCGACAACTTATTCCCCCTCTTAACTTCTTTTCAGAGCCGTTGTTATCTATGGTACTCCATTCCCCTTAGCCTTATTTGGATTAGGGACATTTTAAAAATCATGTATTTACCTAAATTCCTTTATTTTTTTAAACAGACCCCAATTCCCACCCCCAAGTCCTTCTTTAGGAAACTGTTCAATACTGTTACCGCCTTTATCTGGGCTGGCAGAACTGTCAGGATCTCACACTCTATTCTCCATCTTCCAATTATTCGTGGAGGCCTGGCACTCCCCAGTTTTTTGTAGTACTACTGGGCTGCAGTTCTTATTACTGCCAGGTGGTGGTTCTTTCAGCCCCAAGATAACGCTGCTGTCATACTGGAGAAAGCTTTGCTGTGCTCTTATGCTGAGCTTAGCAACCTGGCCTTCTGGGGGACCTTTCTCTAATCCTGCTATTACAATACCAATGAAAATGGCACTTCAGATATGGGTACAAACCAGGGATTAGTATTTCTCTCCTGGAGTCTACTTGTCACACATTTCATCGTGGGGTAGTACGACCCTTCCTTGTTTTTTCTCTATTCCTGACCCAGCTTTATGGGCTAAGAGTGGAATCAAGACTCTTCAACATATTATGCCCAGAGGCACCCTTTTACCTTATAACGACCTTAGACAGCTTTATGCTCTGCTAAACTATATGTTGTTAATCTACCTTCAGCCAAGACATGTGACCACGGCCCAATTTTTCCAGCTTATTACCCTTCAGATGGACCCCCTTGAAAATATGCCGCTATTGGAGGAACTTCCTAAACCATTGTCCACTCTCTATGCTCAACTGTCCTCTCTTTCTACTCCTAAAATTCTGAAACTATATGACTGCTGGCATCCTTGACTGAGGATGATTGGGAAGACTGCCTCCTGCATTTTGTCCCTACCATGATATTGGCAAGGGATCGGCTCCCACAACTGAAATTTGTTCATAGGGTGTATTATAACCCACAATGACATGCTGTAATATACCCAAATAAGCTTGCCATCATTGTAACTTGGAGGTGAGTTCCTACCTTCATATGTTCCAGTCCTGTCCAGGGCGGACTGACAACTCATGGGGCCCCCGGGCAATAGGGGATCATGGGGCCCCTGTGTCCTTGCCCAAAATCAAAAAAGCCTATGAAAAAGGTACCAGGGGCATCTCATGGGGCCCCCTACTGACCCCAAGCCCTCGGCAGTGCCCGAGTTTCCAAATGGTCAGTCCGCCCCTGGTCCTGTCCCAGACTACAAACTTACTGGCAAGGAGTGGTTGACACTGTTAATGCTCTTGATGGTTTGTCTATATCTAGGGACCCTATAGTCTTGCTATTGGACCTCATAGATATGCTTGCAATCCCACTAAGCACACTAAGCTGTTTCTTTTCTACATCCTATACTGTGCGAGGAGGGAAATACTCCTCAAGTGGAAAACTCACTCCCCACCTACACTCCCAGACTGGAAGGTTGCCATTAATGCATCCTTGCCCTTGTACAATCTAACTTATGCTAGCAGAAACTATCCCCATACGTTTGATAAGATCTGGAGCAAGTGGATTGATGCTCAAGGTTTAACAATATGCCTCTGCCTTTCTTTGTTTCATGTAATCATGTTTTGAATGGTCACTCTCTTATCTTGATTACTGATGTGCCCCCTAGATGTCCTTACCAACCTCCCCTCCTCCCAGGGGTAACTGTCCTTCCATTTCTTTTTTGTAACCCATTTATGACAGTTGAAAACATTGCTGTTACAACAATCATCATTGTAACAGCAATCAAAGTGTAAAAAAAATCCCTGATTGCCTCCCCAGAATAGTACAGTGTTACTATGGTGACACTGAACTACTCTGATGATAGTAGGTAAAAAAAAAGTACAAAAGAAAACAAAAGTTTTAAAAAAAGTTAAGAAAATTTAATTAAAAATTATTTAAAATGCTTTACATTTTTTTTAACATACTGTCACCAGTCAGTGTCCCTGGTCACCGCCATATGGAAAAAAAAATCAAATTTTATTTAATTTCTTTATTTTCAAAAAACTTGCCATGCCTCTTACTTAACTATCTACTTTCCAAAAAAGGGGTAATTTGGTGGGTATTTGTACTTCTCTGGCATTTTAAAGGTCTCAAGAAATGAGATAGGCAGTCAGTACATCAGAACTGATCAATTTTTAACTTTAAAACAAGCCAATTAATATAGACTCATTGGCAATTTTTTTTTTACCAAAGACATGTAGCAGAATACATTTTGTTCTAAATTTGTGAAGAAATTTGATTTTATAACAGAAAGTAGAAAATACTGTTTTTCTTCCAAAAATGTTGTTGATAAAATACCACTAAAAGAAAGCTCTATTTCTGTAAAAAACATTATATAAATGGCATATGAGTACAATGTTGCATGATTGTGCAATTGCCAGTTAAAGTAGTGCAGTGCTGAATAGCAAAAAATGTATCTGGTCATTAAGGGGGTAAAATCTTCCGTAGGTCAAGTGGCCACCATTTGACTTTGAAATAAATGTTATTTCCCCCCAAAAAACCCACATTACGTGTTAGAAATCAGTTTGAGAAGAATTTGCCATCCTGCTCCTTCGAATTTTCCCATCACTACAGTAAAAACTGAATGTTGATTTCACCCTGGAAACAATTCAAAAAATTGAACGAATGCTCTTAAAATCAAAAATGTTTAACATAATTCTACTAATTTATGGTCAGCTTTAGAAAAGCAAAGAACCTGTACAAAGAACAAAAACATTCTGTCCTTAGCACATTTATTATATGATTAAAGGCACTCTAAAGTAAGCAAAATAATTCTAGCTGATTGTGTAAAGTATTTTTGAATGTGCAGTATTCATAAAACAGTAAAAGAAAATTTTTAAACTTCTAGACAATAACAATTTTTTGTCCAATCTTTAAATAGCACATCTCATGCAAACGTCTGTGTACAGTTTATCTTTCCAAGTCTTTTCTTTCTGGGCAGTAACACCCATATACATGTGTAATTCTGAAATCTTTCCCTGTAATCAATACACCGACAAGAGCTCTTGTAACAGGTAGCTAACAGACGAGGAAAGGTAGCCTGAGAGTCAAGCAGCAGTGTATAAAAGAAAACTAACTGCACTACAGAATATAAGATTGGCAATAGTGTGATGGTCCAGACATACATAGGAAATACAATAATAATATTCATAGAGTGTCAGAAGGATCTCTAATGACAAGAAGTAAGGCAGTGGTGCATTTGACAGATTATTTACATCTGATATCAAATCTGACTGCCTCACTGTTCATTATGCAAAACTGAAAACATAAAAAAAACCTAATAAAATCTAATATTAACCACATCATGTATAGGAAGTCAGTTATTTACCTCAAATTAAATCTGGACTATGACAAAATGCTTGCAAATTGACAAAAAAAGTTAATTTTAGCAGAAAGTCTAGATTGTGGCTAAACTACAGCCAAAATCATTGGAAAGGCACAACTGAGTTCCAAATATACAGTACTTTCTTTTTATAATCCTAAATTATTAAAATATTCCATAAACAGAAAAAGGTACAAAAACATGCATCTTCGGAAACCCAAAAATACAGAATAAGGAACTGTGGATTCCCCAAATATCAATTACATAATAATATATTACATAGTACGTATTTTAAATCAAATTACAGAAAATCAAACTTTTAGAGAAGTATACATTTTCTTTTTTTTTGTAGATACATACAAATTTAGGAGTAACAGAAGAACAGACAGCACATTAGAACCAGGCAATTAATCTAAGACAGAGACAGCACAAGCCCAAAAGGATAAAGGCATTGGCCTGACACCCGTCCACAGGATATGAAAATAATGATCTCAGCTCAACATGTTTTTGTGCCTATAGCAATTTTGTTTCCCATAGAACTAAATATTGGTAGTGATGTTCTGATGCATGTGGGACTTACAGAACTAAAATTTCCAAGGAAAATTAGGCAGGCAAAGGGACCAGAAGCACACAGAGAGATAGAGGCACAAGGTCAAACAGTACAAAGTAAGTGGGCTATAAGACAAAGGCTCAGAATAAAGGGAAAAGTGCTGAGGATAGGAACAAGGGATTACAAGGAAACTGAAGACATAGTGAAGGTACTAGAAATAGGAGGCATAAAAGACAAAAGGAACAAAGAAGGTCAAAACACAGAGGGGTTGACTAAAGGCAAATTGACTTCATTTAGCAAGGGAATGAGGTGAAGCTCTGCTTACTTCCATAATCCAGTCGTGTAAGCAAAAAAACAGTGTTTTTTTTATTTTCCTGTACATGATTGGGTATTCTTTACAAAGTGACACTTCACCACATTCAAAATGAACAGCCTATTTGCCTTTAGTAAATCAATCGCAGAGTGTCAAAACTGGATTTATGAGATACAGGAAAATACAAAGAAGAGCCACAAAATGGTCTAAGAGACAAAGCTACCAAAAGAACAGGCAATACAAAGTGACAGGAGAAACAAAGAGGTACTAGATACTTGAAATAATAAAGGAGAGTAAATATAATGTATAAACAGTTGGCCGTGGAATATTTAGTAGCAAGGAAATTTCATGGATGGACTTATTGCACAGGTGGCAACCTATCACGGTATGACGCTTGAATTCACTGAGCTCCTGAGAGCAACCCATTCTTTCACAAATGTTTGTAGAAGCAGTCTGCATGCCTAGGTGCTTGATTTTATACACTTGTGACCATGGAGGTGATTGGAACACCTGAATCCAATGATTTGGAGGGGTGTCCCAATACTTTTGGCAATATAGTGTAAATATATATATATATATGTGCGGCAGCCTATTACATTAGGGTGTGCATAACAAAGTTCAAAGCCCAAAGCTGGGGCAAATGGTGGGTGTGGCCACATTGTGTTTACAGTGGGAGGGGCTTAAAGGGTCCTTGTTAAAACAAAAGCCTTCCTGTACCCATAAAATATGTTTTTGGTCCTCCCACCCCCCAGCAGGGCGCTTTCACACCAATGCGGTGTGGTTCTCGCACAGCATGAGTGTAACACATTGTACCCACAGTTTTCATGTTGGCTAGCTGCAGTTTGCCATAGACTTCTGTCCCATGGTTTTGGTGCGCTTCCCCAAACCAAAAACTGAAAGTTTGAAGTTCAGAGGTCAGTACTAAGTGATGCAGAGTTCAAATGTCAACACTAATTGAGGCAGAGTTCAGTGCTAAGTGATGCAGAGTTTAGAGGTCAGTGCTAAGTGATGCGGAGTTCAAAAGTCAACACTAATTGAGGCAGAGTTCAGTGCTAAGTGATGCGGAGTTTAGAGGTCAGTGCTAAGTGATGCGGAGTTTAGAGGTCAGTGCTAAGTGATGCGGAGTTTAGAGGTCAGCACTAAGTGATGCAGAGTTCAGTGTTAAGCAAGGCAGAGGTTAGGGGTCAGTAGTGACACAGGGTGCAGTAGTAAGTGACTGTGTCTCACCTCTGCAATGCTTACCTGTGTTCTCCTTCACCCTGGATTCTGCACATTACTCAGGGTACTGCAGATCCTACTCTTCTCCCCCTTCTCCTATTCCTGGTTAAGTAGGTGGGGCTAAATTACAAAAACATAAAAAAACTTCATAGCGCAAATGGAGAATGGAGAGTGATTAGGTCCCATGCAAAAAGCCGTAGTCTCTGTATGGTAGGTCCAGGTGTGTTAATCCACCTCTATAATGGCTGCAGCTCTTCTAATGGGGTATTGGATGTCTCTGTGCACTAAATCAACAAACAAAAAGAAGGCACCGCCATCTACTTATTGTTTAACCACTTGCCAACTGTGCTATAGCCAAATGACGGCTACAGTGCGGTTGTCCAGTTCTGGGAGGGCATTATATGACATCCTCCCAGAACGCACCCTCCCGTGCACCCCCGGACACACACACCCGGCGATCTCCGTGATATAACCGTGATATAACCGAATGAGGGCTACAGTGCTGACGTCCAGCATGGCTTGCACCTGGCACTCTCTGTGATTGCTGTGTCCTGTTTGCAAAAAGTTATAATAGAAACAAAGAAAAACTTTTTTTTCAAAATGTTTGCAAATTTTTTTGTTTATAGCACAAAAAATAAAACACCCAATGGCGATTAAATACCACCTAAAGAAAGCTCTATTTGTGTGAAAAAAATTATAGAAATTTCATATGGGTACAGTGTAGCATGACCGCGCAATTATCATTCAAATTGACCTGGGCAGGAAGGGGTATAAGTGCTCAGTAGGCAAGTGGTTAATTAAATTGATGCACTTAGATAGCGGGCGCCTTCTGTTTATTTACTGTTTTGGAGCTAAATTACAGCTACTCATAGCCCCGTCTACTGAGCAAGAAAATAGGAGAAGGGGGTGAAGAGCCAGAGCTGCAGTACCCTGAGTATTGTGAAGAGTCTTAGGAAGAAGACCAGTAGAAAGTCAATCCTCTTTCTGTGTCTTCCCTGCAGCTGCACTTTCCACAGGCAGCTACAGAGGAAACACTGTTTGTTTATGCCAGGGAGGATTGGGTACTAAAGGACAGCATGGGAATACAGGATGGGGCTATGTTTGGCTTGTAGCCCCACCCCCACCACCACTGCTGCACCACTCTTTTAGCACCCATGCCCTCCCTATAGAAAGACAACCACCATCAATCACAGCCTCTCCTCTCTACTCCCTGTGGCAGCCTTTACTACCCACCCTTCCTTGGAATAAACAGTATTTTCTGTAGCTGCCTGTAACTTGCGCAGCTGCAAGGGAGACACAAAAGCTAGCCAGTGGAGCAATGTGCTAGAATGGCTCAAAGATTCAGCTTGGATTGGCAGGACTCCGGGATTTAATTCAAATCTCAGGATGGTCCCACCCAATCCAGGGCAGTTGGGAGGTATGTAGACGGGGTGATTAGGATGTGCCCAGGCACATCCAGCAAATCCCATGCGCATGTATAAGAGGAAGTACTGGAGACCGAAAGCTTGGGGAAAGTAGGGAAGCAGAAAGCATAGCAGAGATACAAGGCACAATGAGGCTAATAGTTCTAAAGAGGTACAAATCATTTAAGATGAGGAGACTGAAAGAGGAAATAGAGGGAGCTATATGTGCACAGAAATAAGGGCATAGACTTTACCAAAACGGGAAACAATTGGCAAAAGAATGTTTTAAGATCAGATCTTATAAAAGCTCACTGTAAACGGATGATAATGTATTCAATCAACTTACTGTAAATCAACCTAAATAGAAATTTCAGATCCCGTGATTGTGGCTCTGCCTCCTCCACTGGAGCCACCATTTTCAACAGTCCAGCTCTTAGGACATGGCCAGATCTAGGGGGGTGCTGGTGTGGACTGCACGCACCCCTCCAGGTTTCAGTAGTGCCCCCCCTTCCTAGAAGCCAACCATCTGCCTTCTTGCTTCCACCCTGGACACTGTGCCCATCCACTGTACTGCTTCTCCCATGGCTGAAACACAGCTGGTGTAATGTGTGTGTGTGGGGGGGGGGAATGGCAGGGGGCAGTAACATCACTGAAGCTGAGCATCCAGGTACTGCCCCACTGCAGTCGCTAGTGCTCACATCAGCGGTTCCAGGGAGAGTCTGATCAGGCTCTATGCACACACTTGAGGCAAAAAAAAATTCAAACTGCTGCTGGGGGGGGGGGGGGGGTAGGAGGATTTATGGTGGTAATAGTACAGAAAGGGGGAATTGGTCGGGGAGGATAGGGTCTATGCTTGTAGGGGTGTTAAGAGCATTTGTGCTAGAGGGAGAGGTTGGGGGTGGAGGATTTATGCTGGCAGGGTGTGGGGGGGTAAAACTAGAAGGAGGGATTTGGGTAGGGGTATATAGAATCTGTGCTTGGAGGGGAGTTTGGGAAGGGTGGTATAAGTGGATTTGTGCTAGAATCAGGGATTAGGGGGGTAAGAAGTATTTATGCTGGTAGCACCCACACTGTTAGGCAAAATCTGTCCTGTGCGACTCACTAATCCCTGATCTCTGAACTCTGCATCACTTACTAATGACCTCTGAACTCTGTCTCACTATCTACTGATCTCTGAGCTCTGCCTCACTTACTACTGATCCCTGAACCAGGCCAGGATCTAGGGGATGCTGGGGTGGGCTTTGCACCCCCAGATTTTACTTGTGTCCCCCCAGATCTCTGAGAGTGGATACAACTGGTCCATGAGACTTGATGGGGACAATTGATGTAAAGGGGCACTCTGATGAGGACATTTTATATAAGGGGCACTCTGATGAGGACACCTGATGTAAGGGTGGAGTCTGAGGACTGATGGAAGAAGGGACTCTGATAGGGACACAGGTTCTGTTTAAACATGCTAATACATACTAGTGTTCTCTCTGCACTACCTGTCAGATATTATTTCCAGGTTGTGACTCTGTGGTAAAGAAGCATACTGAGTGAACAGGGAATACTGGTTCCGTGCATCTCTGTCACACTATTTTCATTATGTCCCTTGGCTTTTTTTTTACTGCATCTCCAGATCAGATAGGCTAGATCTGGCCCTGCCATGAACTCCACTGCCAATATTCAGCAAATGCTAGTCACAACCAATAATTGTCACTGCACTTTCTTTTTCACAGGCAGGATAGCCCAACTTATGATCTTGCACACAGGCACACACAATGTGTTCAGAAAACACTCTGATTGCCAACCTTACTGGGCAGGTGCAAAGGGCACCATCTTGTGTCGATCTTGTAATTTGAGAGAGCTGAACCCCCTATCCACCAAAAAAATGTCTATAGCCCTGAGTGTGTAGCTGACTGTTATGTTGCAGTTCTGACCTGTGAAATTCCCAGATCAGAATTGCAGCACAGCTGCAGTAGCCAGCTACACACTGTGCTGTGGCTGTGGGTAACATAATGCAATGTCAGCTATTTGTTGTGTGGGAGGAGGAGATCTGCCACCTGTACCTGTACTGTACCCAGTCTGTGTGCAGTGCAGGGATGGGAGGAGTAGCTCTGCTGAGTACCCTGCCAGCAGTGACCCCTGTCCTCTTTTATGCTGACCCCTGTCCTCTACCTTGCTGACCCCTGCACACTGCCCTACAAACGAATGGCCTCCCATCATCTGCCCCCCAGAAAAATGTTTAGTGCACCCTCGCATCAGAAAGGCTATACCCATATCTTTGGACATGACAGAGCTCTGCATTGAATTTGAACATGCACTGAGCTGTGCTCATGCTTGCCCAGGAAAAGAGGTTCACAAACCTCCTTCACTGAGCCATCCATGCAGGTTTGTGCAAGGAAACCTGTGTGTGGGCAGATGGACAGAAGATCTCTGCTGGGTCTGGAAGCCTGGCAGTGACCATTAGCACAATTGTGCATGCGTGTTCTACATCATTTTTGCCTAAAAAAATAAAAAGCACTTAAAAAATCCAATCATGATAGAAGGAGGGGGTGGGATCCCCAGTAAAAGTATAGCCAAAATAGCTTTGGCTATATTTCTTCTTTAAGTAAATGGGGTAAATTTAAAGAGCACACCGAAACACTTCTTTCAACAGTTCAGTGGGTAGTGCAAAATACCTAAAGGTTATATTGTATATCGTTTGTTGATGAGTTATTCAATATTTAGAAACAACTGCAATGAAACTGTTCACTGACTACTTTTGCTAATTTTCTTGTGTTTGTCTAAGGTATAATGTTTAGGTTTCAGAAAAACAAATGCTCCATTATGACAGCATTTTCCCTGAGCAACAAATACCTATAAAACATTGTGCATGGAACATGAATATGAAATCCACATTAAAAGAGATTTGGGATTTAGCTTGAGTCTCCTCCGATGAATAGCATAGAAGGGTCCCACATTTGCACTTATTGTAAACTATAATCAGCTCTCTGCTCCAGGTATAGATAACATAGGTAATTATTATCAAAGAAGGATAAGGCTAGCCATACACGTTAAGATGTTTCTCCTTCAATTTCTCCATTCACACTAAACAGTGTGGATGAAGAAATCTCCAGTGTTGACTGTTGTAGTAAGAACAGTTGTAGTATCTGTACACTGTCGAAACACCTGAACAGTGACTGCATCTGATTGGCTATAATAATACATACAATTTTTTTTTTGTGCTTTTATTAATTTTGTCCTCTAGTTTTATTTGTAGTATAAACAGTAAAAAAGACATGCATTTTTTTTTATTTGTTAATAACTTTGCTATGCTTCACACCAGAAACAAACTTTTGCTGTCAAGATAAACTGGACAACATGCAGAATAAAATTAGCACTTTATACTTATGGTAACACTTGTTTTCAATGTGGCTGATTTACTAAAACTGGAGCTTGCAAAATCTGGTGCAGCTCTGCATAGAAACCAATAAGCTTCCAGGTTTTATTGTCAAAGCTTAACTGAAACAACTGAAGTTAGAAGATGATTGGCTACTATGCAGAGCTGCACCAGATTTTGCATGTTCCAGTTTTAGTAAATCAACCCCAAAGTGTCCCCATGTTCATCCATCTCCTAGATTGTAAGCTCCAAGGAGCAGGGCCCTCAAATCCTTCTTGTATTGAACTGTGTTGTTGCTGTATTGTCTCCCGTTATATTGTAAGCGCTGAGCAAACTGTTGGCGCTATATAAATCCTGTATAATAATAATAATCCAATCCATGACCAAAAAGTGATTTTCTTTCCCTATTTGTTACTTCTTTGTGCCTATACAGGAAATGATATATCTCTTGGAAGACAATTATTACCAACAGAAATAAAAAAATCCCCCCCAAAATATATGTTTCACCTCCAGGGGCGGTCTGACCATTTGGAAACTGGGGCACTGCCCGAGGGCACGGGGTCAGTAGGGGGCCCCATGAGATGCCCCTGGTACCTTTTTCATAGGCTTTTTTGAGTTTGGGCAAGGACACAGGGGCACCATGATCCCCTATTGCCTGGGGGCCCCATGAGTTGTCAGTCCACCCCTGTTCACCTCTGTATAATACATAATAAAGTTAATGCTGAATTAATAAGCCTATAGTTGAAATGGCTGTGGGGATTAACTGGTTAAATGATTCTGTAAATTATGGATGTACTTAGAGATCATGTTGTATTATGCATATGACAGTCACAATTCTACATGAGTCTACCACCATTTGTCACTAATTATTTCATGTTATTGTAATTAGCCAATTAAATCAATTTGTGTGTTCTCTTTGTGTGCAAAGTCCCATTAAAATGCATAGTCCTCCAGTGAATACGTCAATAGAGAATCTTGTAGCTGTCTTCAGCAGCCCCAGCATCCACTTTCCTTCCTATTCTGCAGCTGTGTCTAAAGTCAGCCAGATGACGGACAAAGATAAAATAAAAATGTTTTTGCTTTGATGGTGCCAACTCTTTCTAAACTTGCCTATTCACTACTAACTGACAAAAATGTTATGGAAAATCCAGCTGAGACTTTCATATGTTCTTTAACCACTTGCCTACTGGGCACTTTTACCCCCTTCGTGCCCAGGCCAATTTTCAGCTTTCAGCGCTGTCGCACTTTGAATGACAATTGTGCGGTTATGCAACACTGTACCCATATGAAAGTTTTATTATTTTTTTCACACAAATAGAGCTTTCTTTTGGTGGTATTTAATCACTGCTGGGTGTTTTATTGTTTGCGCTGTAAACATGTTTTTCTTTGTATCAATTATAAAATTTGCAAACAGGTAATTTTTTTCCTTCACTGATGTGCGTTGATGAGGCTGCACTGATAGGCGGCACTGATGGGCATGGATAGGCAGCACTGATGGCCACTGATAAGGTGACACGGATAGGCAGCACTGATGGGCACAGAAAGGCAGCATTGATAGGCGGCACTGATGAGCTGGCACTGATGGGCAGCAGTGATGGGTGGCACTGTAGGGCACAGGTGGGTGGCACTGCTGAGTGGCACAGGTGGGTGGCACTGCAGGGCATGTGGGTGGCACTGATGGGCACAGGTAGGTGGCACTGCTGAGTGGCACATGTGGGTGGCACTGATGGGCACAGGTGGGTGGCACTGCAGGGCATGTGGGTGGAACTGATGGGCACAGGTGGGTAGCACTGCTGAGTGGCACAGGTTGGTAGCACTGATGGGCACAGGTGGGTGGCACTGCTATGTGGCACAGGTGGGTGGCACTGATGGGCACAGGTGGGTGGCAGTGCAGGACACATGGGTGGCACTGATAGCCCAGGTGGGTGGCACTGATAGCCCAGGTGGGTGGCACTGATGGGTATAGGTGGGTGGTACTGCTGGGCACAGGTGGGTGGTACTGCTGGGTACTGATCATCAGGGCACTATTCATCAGTGCCCTGATGATCAGTGCTGATCACTTCTCCGACAATTGCCGGTTAGGACACAGCGATCACCGGCGGCACTGAGTGTGCGCCGCTGGGGTGCGCAGGGGAGCGTGTTCTGGAATTATGTCAATGGACGTCGTCCCAAGATTTCACAACCACGCTGTAGCTGTCGTTCAGCTATATACAGTCAGGTCCATAAATATTGGGACATCAACACAATTCTAACATTTTTAGCTCTATACACCACCACAATGGATTTGAAATGAAACAAACAAGATGTGCTTTAACTGCAGACTGTCAGCTTTAATTTGAGGGTATTTACATCCAAATCAGGTGAACGGTGTAGGAATTACAACGGTTTGCATATGTGCCTCCCACTTGCTAAGGGACCAAAAATAATGGGACAGAATAATAATCATAAATCAAACTTTCACTTTTTAATACTTGGTTGCAAATCCTTTGCAGTCAATTACAGCCTGAAGTCTGGAACACATAGACATCACCAAGACGCTGGGTTTCATCCCTGGTGATGCTCTGCCAGGCCTCTACTGCAACTGTCTTCAGTTCCTGCTTGTTCTTGGGGCATTTTCCCTTCACTTTTGTCTTCAGCAAGTGAAATGCATGCTCAATCGGATTCATGTCAGGTGATTGACTTGGCGCTTGCATAACATTCCACTTCTTTCTCTTAAAAAACTCTTTGGTTGCTTTTGCAGTATGCTTTGGGTCATTGTCCATCTGCACTGTGAAGTGGCGTCCAATGAGTTCTGAAGCATTTGGCTGAATATGAGCAGATAATATTGCCTGAAACACTTCAGAATTCATCCTGCTGCTTTTGTCAGCAGTCACATCATCAATAAATACAAGAGAACCAGTTCCATTGGCAGCCATACATGCCCACGCCATGACACTACCACCACCATGCTTCACTGATGAGGTGGTATGCTTAGGATCATGAGCAGTTCCTTTCCTTCTCCATACTCTTCTCTTCCCATCACTCTGGTACAAGTTGATCTTGGTCTCATCTGTCTATAGGATGTTGTTCCAGAACTGTGAAGGCTTTTTTAGATGTCGTTTGGCAAACTCTAATCTGGCCTTCCTGTTTTTGAGGCTCACCAATGGTTTACATCTTGTGGTGAACCCTCTGTATTCACTCTGGTGAAGTCTTCTCTTGATTGTTGACTTTGACACACATACACCTACCTCCTGGAGAGTGTTCTTGATCTGGCCAACTGTTGTGAAGGGTGTTTTCTTCACCAGGGAAATAATTTTTCGGTCATCCACCACAGTTGTTTTCCGTGGTCTTCCGGGTCTGTTGGTGTTGCTGAGCTCACCGGTGTGTTCCTTCTTTTTAAGAATGTTCCAAACAGTTGTTTTGGCCACGCCTAATGTATTTGCTATCTCTTTGATGGGTTTGTTTTGTTTTTTCAGCCTAATGATGGCTTGCTTCACTGATAGTGACAGCTCTTTGGATCTCATCTTGAGAGTTGACAGCAACAGATTCCAAATGCAAATAGCACACTTGAAATGAACTCTGGACCTTTTATCTGCTCATTGTAATTGGGATAATGAGGGAATAACACACACCTGGCCATGGAACAGCTGAGAAGCCAATTGTCCCATTACTTTTGGTCCCTTAACAAGTGGGAAGCACATATGCAAACTGTTGTAATTCCTACACCGTTCACCTGATTTGGATGTAAATACCCTCAAATTAAAGCTGACAGTCTGCAGTTAAAGCACATCTTGTTCGTTTCATTTCAAATCCATTGTGGTGGTGTATAGAGCCAAAAATGTTAGAATTGTGTTGATGTCCCAATATTTATGGACCTGACTGTAACTGTATAATAAGGAATTAAAAAAATG
Organism: Staurois parvus; assembly: GCF_062004578.1. NCBI lineage: Eukaryota > Metazoa > Chordata > Amphibia > Anura > Ranidae > Staurois > Staurois parvus. Next base: position 1,416,562 of record NW_028317858.1, on the reverse strand, counting down.
AAAGGCATGCAATCGAATAACCCAAAGTTAAAAACAAGACAAAATAATTAGGACACAAGTAACGAAGAACAATAAACACCGTTAGCGAGATACAGAAATCCAGAGACAAAAGTTCTGGTTCTAGTATAAAGAGGGCAGGCCTGAAGGCTTGTGTACTATGTTGTGCCTGAAGAACACAGGGTGGGTTGTGTTAGCTGTGCAGGAGATCTTTGCAGTCAGCTGGTAAACTACTCCTGTTTACTTGACAAAGGGTTTGGTGAGGGAAGCGTGGATGAAATTATTTATGTCAGACAGGCAGGTCACTCTGGTTCTCCAGCTGCATTGTGCAAACATCCAAAGAGAAACTGGAGAACTTGTAATACATGAAAGGGACAGAAACACTATATCTGCCCCTGCAGTTTACCCAGTACAGAAACACAAACAATGGCACTTGGAACCAGAGTATAGCGTACAAACACAGCTCAGACTCAAAACCCCTAATTTACAAGAAGATAATTATATCATGAATGTTGTGCATGAATGCTCACTGTATATCCTGGCAGCTGCCGTGGTTGGCATTAAGTATCTTATTATACTTTCGCCACTGAAGCCCACAGTTTTCATACATTTTGCAGCTAAAAGTACGCTTTTTAAAGATGGTACAGTAACTAAACTATGAGGTAATGTTCACCCTTAGGCTTAAGGATATTGCAATGGCCAATGCCGGTCCTCAGGAGAAATTAAAAAAAATAGCGATTTGGCCTGTTTGGGAAACCACTGATGTGTGATTGGATAGCAGAAATGCCTGCGGGTAAAAATATCAGAGCACTGGCTGACTTTCAGATGGGAATCTTAAACCCACATAGGTCCCAAATGCCATTAACAATACTTTATGACGTGATTAAAGAAAAACACATTCTATATTTGTAAAAATGTAAGATTTTGTTTAACATCCCTACAAACTTCTATTACGGAAATTATACTGAGAAATCTTCATAAATAACCGACTTCCAGTTTTTTTTCTTCAGGCAGTGAAATAACTAGGCTAACTTTGTGTTTCCCAAGCATGTCTTTAAAATAAAATGATATGGCTTTGGTTAAATTTAATTTTTTTAAGTTTAACATTTTTCTTAAATTGATCATTTATATCTGTTTTTATTATGTGTTTATAATCTTTTTAAACATGATATACACAGCATAGGATTCCCAAAACATCTAATAATTCCCAAAACATCTGAGAGTATCAAACATTGCCTGTCTTGAAGCTTGCTTTGTCTAACAGAAACCTGGAATGGTGGCATCCAGTAAGTGATGAACCAATTTTCTTACTCATTTATATGTAAAATTTTTAGCTTGAGCTATTGATCTCTGTAAACAACAAATTTTAGAACTGAAAGTAAGGAAAAATAGACAAGTAAATGTGAAAATAGCTTAAAGTTTCTCCTGCTAGCTAAAAAAAAGAATACAGAATATCATTAAGTAGTAGTTCATAAATACCTGACTAAATAAATAAAATAATAATATAGTAATAAGCTCTAATGAGCAGGGCCTTCTGATGCCTTCTGTATTACTTTGTATTGTAAGTACTGTCCAGTATAATAATAATACTAACAATAGTAATTAAAAAATAACAGTAAGGCCTCATGCACACTCCTAGAAGCTGTCCACCTGGCAGCAGTGTTTCTGCAGAAAAAATGCCTGATACTTGTAAAAGTATATAATGCTTTTGCAAGCATTTAGGCCTGTTTACAAGCATCAAGCATTTGGACATTAATTTATTTCATTGGCCAGAATGATAATTTATTCTGGCCATTGAAATTAATTAATGCTCAAGCACTAAACACACCTAGCCACATTAAGCTTTTTTTCTGCCAAAACGCTGCTGCTCCTGGATGCACTGGCACTGGGTTTTTTTCCATGCTGGTAAACGCTACTGCTACTAAAAGCTTTTAAAGGTCTATATGTTCATGGACACATAGGATACTATGGACTGCCATTTGGAAGCAGTAAAAAAGAAAAAAAAACCTGACGCCCCTAAAAGTGACTGGAAAAATACCCTGTGTGCATGAGGCCTAATTGGAAAACAAATTGGCCTTGGTTGTTTAAGTTGCAATAGTCCAATAAAATCCTATTGTCTTTAGGCATAACAGGTTCAATGCCCTTTTTCATTGAGCATGTTTTCTTTTGTTGCTGGATAGTGTTAGGGATCCGAGTATGACCAGAAATGTGTGGGAACACAGGTGTAGTCAGGGCTGGAGAGGTGGAATGGTCATGCAGGTCGTTTGGTACCGTTAAGCACCGCCTGGTGGCGTCTCTAGCAGCCCACAGCACGGGGTTCCTCAGGGCGCGGGGTCTAAGTCCCAATCTGCTTATTCACCAGGGCCCCTGATGGTGGGAATGGACTTGGAGCAGACTGAGACCAGGTCGCGACTCCTGAGTACGTCCGGCAATGGTAGAGAGCGTCATCAAAGGTGTGCGGGGAAAAGAGCCTGACGTGAAGAGGCTGGCAGACCTGGTAACAGGGACAGACCCATGCAGGATGGATGGATTGTCTGGGTAGCATAAGGCATAGTCAGGCAGGCCAGGTCAGCAAAGTGCGGGCAGCGAGGTACCGGAGGAGCAGGCAGAGAATGGTCAGGGTCACAAGCCGGTTTCAGTAACTCACGGGCAGCGCGGTACAGAGGATCAGGCAGAAGGATGGTCAGGCAAGCCAGGGGTTAAACAGGAGACGGTCAGCAGGGTCAGGAACAATGCAGAGGTCAGCAACCGAAGATTCACAGGATACCAGGTACAGAGGCTCATGGGAAACAAACACCAAGGCACTGATTGCAGGCCTGGTCCTGCTTAAATAGACCTCCTGCAATCAGCCTCAGGTGATGGCTTGATTGCAGGAGTGAGACCCTGGCTGCTGAAAGCACCCTCTGGTAGGAGCTGGTACTGCAGCCCACAGAGCAAGTGAGCCACAGCACCACTAGTGGTGAGTCCATTCCTGACAGATAGAGTAGATGTTTTTTGCACAGCCTGTTGCTGTCTTCATACACTACAGTCATAGCTAGCCGACTGCATGTTTTTTCACAGGACATATTACCTATTTTGTGCTGGATGTAATTTGATGTTTTTAGTACCTTGCTCTGTCCACATTTACTGTAGTCATAGCAGGCTGCATGTGTTTTTTCACAGGGCATAATTCCTAGTTTTTGCTGACTGTAATTGATATTTTACACAGTCTGTTATTGTTCACATGCACTCCAGTGATAAATGTCTGTGGGGTAATTGGCAATAATCAGAAGGGAAGGTAGCGAAAGGAAGAATAAATAGAAACAGGTGAGAAATAAATAGTAATTACTATCAAAGAATACATTTATGGTACATTAGTCATTGCTGCCAAAGTATAAAAAAATTTAAATATGTGTTATTCGCCTAGATTGTAAGCTCGAAAGAGCAGGGCCCTCGATCCCCTCATGTTTTGCATTGTATTGGTATTGTTCTGTCACATGTTCTGTCCCCCTCTGTAATGTACAGCGCTGAGCGAACTATTGGCGCTTTATAAATACTGTATAATAATATAATAATAATTTTTCATTACCATCATCCTTTCTATCAAGAATTGAAGGTTCAGGTCTTGGATTATCTCCCTGATTGCTGGAGAAGTTTGTTTCCATTTCCTAGCAATGTTTAGTTTAGCTGAAAGAAATGTTGGCTCCACGGAAATCACAGACATTTATGTGGTGCTATTTATGTACGGCTAATTCAGCTATAGTAGTTACAGATGTTCCAGTATTCTCTGCTATAATGGAGAAGAGTTTATTCCCATAAATCGAAGAGACTTGCAATACCACATCATATAAACCAGAAATATGTGTTCTCCCCATTGTCTCAAAAACACTGCGGGGAGTTGTGTAATAATTTTTGATAATTTAGCAGGGATGGGTAACACTTAGTTCCCAAAGATTGGAGCAATGCAAGGATTGGAATATACAGTACTTCCAAGTTAAGTACTCCACTGAAACATTTGAAAATTATTTCCCTATGTTGCTTTCCCATTTAAACATAGTTGGTGTTTTGGACAAATGCAAATTATGCTTTCATTTATTATAAAATAACAATATAACTTTGCAGGGTTTGTTGGGTTTTGGAGATAAGGGTAAGTATAGACCAAGGCAGATGGAGTCAGAGAAACTGTAATAAATGGGAAACGTGTAGAGAGCTGTAGTGTTTTTTGGATGGAATGTGGTATTCCTGGGAGAGGGAATCAAATGGTTTAAGTAAGTCTTTTTGATAAAAGTCAGATAGTGTATGGTTACTCATTTTATTCCAGAGTCCTAAATAAAGTAAAGCTTGACAAGGGAATGAGAAGTTTGTGTGCTCAAGCTGCCTTGTTGGGTGGGAGACCCAACTTCTGCCAGGCAGCTTGTATAGCTTGAATAGTTGGTAAGCAGTTATTTGGAATGACAGGTCATTGCGTGATATCTAGCGGAAGATCCATACAGTTGTCCCCAAGCAGAAAAATGTATTACTATATTGGTCGAATTTGTCTTTGCTGGAAGACCAGCAGTACTTCCATTAATCAAGCGTCGCACTGATAAAAATCAGGAAGACAGATACCCCCAAATGGCTGCAGCTGCTAATCAGTGTATTCTGACAGTGGCAAGTCCTATTATCATAATACAATGTCCCAACAGTAGGGATTCTTCCATCCACCTCATTTATGTGGACTGAAGAACTTTTTTTCTTTGTTTTATTCTTTCAGCCGGTTGGCTGAACGGAAAAAAAAAACCTGTATATGGCCATCTTTACTTTGCCAGGGCATACCATACTATAACATGGAAGAAACTTGCCTGCTGCTTTTGCGCCACAGCTCAGAAGTCAGGATGTATTGCAATGTTGATTCCAATACACTGTAACTCCTTCATAGATCTGGCAGCTTTGAGAATATTTTCTTTATCTCTGAAGTTCAGGATGCGGACTATTAGGGGTCTCAGGGGACATAAGAATGCGATGTGTTGTTTCAATGGCAAATAAATGACAAAATTGTCTATAACCTTTTTCAGCCATTACAAAAAAAAATCCTCAGGCTGTTTATCCACCATTGCTCAGGAAGGCCAAGCAAGCGAACATTTTACAGCCTCATGTGGTAATTCCAATCCCCCATCGTTGTTTTTTGCTCCATTCGTTTTTCTGTGCATTTCTCATATGTCCCATTAAGGGTTGCACATTACCCCTCAAGTTATTTCCTGGCCAATTAGCGTCGCCCTTTCCTTCATATTCTGCACGTCTTGCTTGATAAAGGAGAGATCTATCCTAATACAATTAATATAATCCATTAGGATAGTTTTGAATTGCTGTATGGTGACTATAATTTGTGTTAATGATACCACCCCTTTCTCTACAGCCTGGACATCTCCCCCCTTAGCAGCAGTAACAGGAAAGCTTACTTTTAGGCATCAATCTCTCATCTTGGCATGGTTGAGAAGAAGGTAGCTTTCTTTCCTCAGTCTATCTGGCCAAGGCCTCCGTTGAGATGCCTTGTGGCTACACATGCTCACTGCTAGTGCATTTTCCATAGGTTCCTTGGTAAACTTGATCAGACCATGCCCTAGGCTCTTAACCTCGGTTTAACCAAATTTGACCATTTTTGTGACCCAGGCAGGGCAGGTGACCTGTCCAGCATCAAGTCTGAGTCAAAAAGCAGGCAGAACCCACCAGAATTTAAAACAATATCTTGTGCTAAGTCTAGGCTCAGGCACTGTGCTGTTTACAAAGAGAGGGCGGACAGGCCTAGTGCATTACCATAAAAAATGTTTAATAAGAAATAAAATAGGTGTTGTACTCACAAAAGAGAATAAAGTCAAGGCACATCATAAAAGAACAGCTGGGTCAACACCGCGCTGAGTAACAATCCGTAATGGGGAGTGTAGACATCCAATAGGCTGACGCGTTTCGAGGACTTGCCTCTTCCTCAGAGCTCTGTCTACACTCCCCATTGAGGATTGTTACTCAGCGCGGTGTTGACCCAGCTGTTCGTTTATGATGTGCCTTGACTTTATTCTCATTTGTGAGTACAAAGCCTATTTTATTTCTTATTAAACATTTTTTATGGTAATGCACTAGGCCTGTGCACCCTCTCTTTGTTCTTTCCTCATTCAGTATATTTGGATTCCCCCGGTCCATTTGAGGGCAGCAAGGTGTGCATGTTCCAGGAAATTATTAATGTGGTTGTAGCCTGCATCGAGTCCATCCCCAAGCGCAGGAGCATTTGTGTTTGCTGGTTCACTGTGCTGTTTACATCTGGATATTCAGCTCCACCCCCTAGTAAAGTTTTAGGCCCATTTCACATGGGCGTTCCAGTTGCCGTTTTTCATCCATCCGCTAATGAATGAAAAACAAATATTAATGCAACTCTATGGGCAAGCAGATGATCATCCGTTGACATCCGTTTATTCTACTTCCGTTAACATCCATTTTATGAAATTGAGGAAAGCCCTTTTTTTGTTTCGTAAAAAAAGGAACTGATGAAAAACGGATGTAAACAGACAAATAGTCCATTTTTGCATTGGTAGTAGATGTAAAAAAAACTGATGTAAGAAACTGATGAAAAACTGATGTAAACTGATGAAAAACTGATCGATTTTTTCTTTGAAAAAACGAGACTAAACTGATGTTAAAAAGGGAATGCCCGTGTGAAAGGACCCTAAAATGTGAAATGTGAATTTAGCTGGAATTTGAATATTGGTCTACAATAACTGATTGATATCAAGCTCTTCAATTGTTAGAACTTAGCTACTTTTTTTCTGTTAAATGGGGACTTTTTCCATTTATTTTGTTTTAGATTATGTTTAGTTTGCAGTGATTACAGCAAATGTGGCAGACATTTTTTTGCATGTATAAAGCGTTACTTGTTTAGTCAACCAACCCCAGTGATAAAGACAGTATGCTGGCACGTAGTTGGTAGCTGTGAGTGTATGGTAACAGTTGTAGGATAGGGTGTCTTAGGGATTGGCACGGATTACAAAATTGTGAAGAAAGACTTTTGGTGGCTGGTTACAAGGACTGTACAGATGGTGTAAATTGCAACAGAAGGCTATGGAGTAAGGTACTGATATATGTTTGGGAGTAAGGTTGACTGAGTTGTAGTTATGGTTGCTATGAATAACAGATATGAGATACTTTGGGAATGATGATGTCTGGGGGCAGGAATTGGTTGTTGTAAATTAGCTGTGATTGAGAATGACTAGGCTTGGCGTAAGAGGTGAACAAAATTCAACCTACAATTCCCTGTCTTACTAAGGAATGTACAGCACTAATACAGTCTAGCGGGCCCTTTTATGAATATACTGAATCATGCTCATAAAACAGGGTTTATCATCCTCTAACAACCACACCAGAGACACAACCTCGGATGCAATAAAGGAAGGTGAAAAATCACCACCGCTAGAATTATCAGGTAAAGGCAGGTCAGATTGCAATCAAGCAGAGCTGCCCCGATCAACAAAGGAATGAGCCACATTAATGTGTTCCAACAAATGTCCACTAATTGGTTCCTGCAGTATCTGGCAACAATATTCCTTATCCTCCATCACTATCAACACATAGTATATGACATCATTTGGATGCATCCTGATACAGGCTTATACAACAGTACAGCAAGTGAAATACAATCAATCCACTGATCCACTGTATGTGGATGATGGCACTCTAAATTATTTTTATTAATATATCTAAGTACCTTTTTCTTAATCTATATACAGCTGTCACATGGCCCAGCTTTTTCCCAGTCTGTCTGTAGGGAAACATAAACAGAAGGAGCTTCTATTCCTCTGCTACTGGTCACATGTTCAATGTAAAAAAAAACAGCATGGGATACAGAGAAAAATAAATAATTCATATCAATAAAACATTTTAAATTGTCATAATATACTGTATATATATATATTTGAAATAATATCTTTATTTTTTTTTGGCAATAACATGGTGTGGACACATTTCTACCAGTCACAGGCTGTCATACCCCTTCAGCTTGTGTCTTAGAATAACAGGGAGGTGAAGCCTTCATCAATCAAGTTGGGCATGGAGGAGGGAGGGAGGGAATGGGCTGTTAATCACCAGTGTGTATATGCCCACATGTGTGACTCTATAGTTACAGGGGCTGCTCAGATGTGATAGGGAGGAAATGCTCAGCATAGAAAGTCATTGAAAACCGAGTATGTGCAGTAGCTGCCAACACTATTCTGCAAAGTCCCCAACTGCAGGTTTTTTGCACAATACAGAAAACAAATTCCATAGTGCATGAGTGAGTATGAACAGCATGTAATACAGCAATTATTCATAGTTTTTTAAGATGTAATACATTTTCAAAGAGTAGTGGTTAATGATTCATACTCTGAATGGTCTAGGGTTGTCAGTGGTGTACCCCAAGCTTCAGTGTTGGGACCCTTACTTTTTAACATATTTATAAACGACATAGGGTCTGGGATTAAAAATACCATTTCAGTCTTTGGAGATGACACCAAGCTGTGCAAAGGAATAACGTTCTTACAGGATGTCTTCAATTTACAAGCCGACCTCAATGCACTGTTTAATTGGGCAACTATGTGGCAAATGAGGTTTAATGATGATAAATGTAAGGTTATGCACTTGGGGGCTAAGAATATGCATGCATCATACATACTAGGGGGAGTACAACTGGGGGAATCAATGGTGGAGAAGGATCTGAAAGTTCTGGTAGATCACAAGCTTAATAATGGTATGCAATGCCAAGCTGCGGTTTCTAAACTTAGCAAAATCCTCTCTTGTATTAAAAGAGGTATAGACTCCAGAGAGAGAGATATCATATTACCCCTGTACAAATCATTAGTAAGACCTGATCTGGAATATGAAGTTCAGTTTTGGGCACCAATTCACAAAAAGAACACTGGGGAACTGGAGAAAGTACAGAGAAGGGCAGCCAAACTGATAAGAGGCATGGAAGAGATCAGCTATGAGGATGAGGAAAGATTAGAGGAAATGAATTTATTCTCTCTTGAGAAGAGGAGATTAAGGGGGGATATGATCAACATGTATAAATACATCAGTGGTTCATATAGTGAACATGGTGTACAGTTATTCACCCTGAGGTCATCACAGAGGACAAGGGGCACTCTTTACGTCTGGAAGAAAAGAAATGTAATCTCCAAACACGGAAAGGTTTCTTCACAGTGAGAGCTGTGAAAATGTGGAATAGACTCTCTCAAGAGTTAGTTCTGGCCAGCTCAGTGGATTGCTTTAAAAAAGGCCTGGATTGTTTCTTAGATACACAAAATATAACTGGATACTAACATTTATAGGTAAAGTGGATCCAGGTAATATCCGATCACCTCTCGGGGGATCAGGAAGGAATTTTTTTCTCTGCAGGAGCAGGATCATTGGATCATGCTTTGGATCATGCTTTGCTGTTTTTTTGCCTTCCTCTGAATCAAATGTAGATATAGGATTAAAACGTTTTTTTTTTAATGGTTGAACTGGATCGACTTTTGTCTTTTTTCAGCCAGACTAACTATGTAACTATGTGAGTTTAACCGCCTCCCGCCTGCCATATAAGGTAATGACGGGCGCAAGGCAGTTCTCTCGTTTTGGGAGAACGTCATATGATGTCCGCCCATTTTAACCGCGTATGCGCGGCTCCGGGAGTGCGCAGCGTGGTGATCGGTGCTGCGCTGTGTCCCTCGGACACAGTGGATCACCGATCAACGGAAAGAGCCGAAGATGTCGGCTCCGTCATGTGATCAGCTGTTGTTAACCACAGCTGATCACATGTAAATAAGGAAATGACAGTTATCGGCATTTCTCTCCTCACAAGCTGTCACGCTGACAGCTCGAGAGGAGAGGAGAGCCGGTAATCGGCATCCCTCAGAGGGGACATGTACACTGATCATCAGGGCCCTGATGATCAGTGTAGCCCCAGCAGTGCCACCTGTCAGTGTCCATCAGTGCCAGCTGTCAGTGCTCATCAATGCCACATCAATGCCACATATCAGTGCCTACCAGTGCACATCAATGTCACATATCAGTGCCCATCTGGGCTGCCTTTCAGTGTTACCTATCAGTCCCCGTCAGTGCCACCTAACAGTGCCAGTCAGTGCCACCTATCAGTGCCAGTCAGTGCCGCCTATCAGGGCCATATATGAGTGCTACCTTTCAGTGCCCATCAGCGATGCCTGTCAGTGCTCATCAGTGCCACCTACCAGTGCTTCCTCATCAGTGCCACCTATCAGTGTCCATCAGTACAGCCCATCAGAGCCCATCACTGCAGCCTCATTAGCACACATCAGTGAAGGAGAAAAATCACTTATTTACAACATTTTATAACAAAAACTAAGAAAAAATTTTTTTTTCAAAATTTTCAGTGGTTTTTGGTTTGTTTAGCAAAAAATAAAAACCCCAGAGATGATTAAATACCACCAAAAGAAAGCTCTATCTGTCTCAAAAAAATTATAAAAATTTCATATGGGTACAGTGTTGCATGACCACGCAATTGTCATTCAAAATGCGACAGCGCTGAAAGCTGAAAATTGGCCTGGGCAGGAAGGGGGTATAAGTGCCTTGTAGGTGAGTGGTTAATGACACTTTAAAGGCATCTCCCAACCATGTAATTGAAAGTGTTGGTGTTTTCCCATGTCACCCCTGAAGTCACATTAAAAGAAGGAACTTTCCCCCCCCGTAAGGTATTTTTTTAAAGTTTTTTTTTTGCATTGGTACATGTCTGCCATGCCAGTGCCCAGTTCCCCGTGATCTTTGTTTTACAGTCCCTTCCTCTAGCTGTGAAAATGGCCCGAATTGATTAAGAAGATTTGCTTCCCCCTTAGGATTTCAATGGGGTTCATCTTAAAGTCTGGCATTTTTCGACAAATTCCATGCTAACTGGACCCCTATTAACAACTATTAACAAACGGAGAGGACAAGAATTTTGAGCTAAATAATGAATTAAAGTAAATTAAGTAAACTGCACTGAGAAGCCTGCGACAAATTAATGCTATCCTTATCTACAGTTTATAGTCCTATTTATTGTTGTATACTGTGAAAATAAAAAAGCATGTTGGTGATGCCTGAGCTTACTGTAGTGACATAATATTGAAAATGTTATTTTCTATAAAGAAAGATAGGCACAATTTGCTAGTACCATTAATAGTAATTTTCATTCAGCACCAGATTTGTGTAATATATTATGGACCAAGTTCAGCTGCTCAGTCAACTGCTATGGAGATGCAATGAGCTCATCAATAAAATATGACAGAAATGTTTTCCTGCTCTTTGCGGGTCATTGTACATAGCTTATGACGGATGGACAATGAATGATGTGATACATGGAAACATTATTAACATGATCCTAATCTGTCTTACATCTGCATGTTTTAGCCGTTTGCACCCTCTGGTTCGCTTCATCATTTACCTTTTGTCGGGGGGATATTACTTGCAAACAATTATAACAATTGCAAACAGTATAACAATTACTTGGCACACTTTCTACTCTGTAAGACAAAGATAACTGGCACTCCAGGACTGGCACAAGTCACTGTAATGTTCTCAGTTTGGCCTTATCTCATGATTTGACAATACCGTAGGTTAGCTAAAGAAAAATATAATGGGTTTGGGTCAATTTGCCTTTGAGGCGTATATCAAAGCAAAAGACAATGTTTTATCCCTTTAACCCTTTAACAGCCAGAGCATTAAAAAAAAATTACACACATAAGCCTAAAACGTGCATATTGCATATGTGTGTAATTTTTTTTTGGACTTAAGCCTAAAACGTGCATATTGCATAAGTCCATGTGTAAGGGAAGAAGGGGGTTGGTTGAGCCAGCAGATTTCTGAATATATATTGTCGCGAACGTGCACACCAGAGGCAGGACGCAGCCTTCATTTTGTTAAGAATCTCCATGGACTTAAGCCTAAAACGTGCATATTGCCTAAGTCCATGTGTAAGGGAAGAAGGGGGTTGGTTGAGCCAGCAGATTTCTGAATATATATTGTCGCGAACGTGCGCACCAGAGGCAGGACGTTGCCTCCATTTTGTTAAGAATCTCCATTTTCTCCCCTCATACTTTTCCCCTCCCTCTCTGAGAGGCACAGTGACATATGGCAGCGTGTGTGTGTGTGTTAAAAGTGTCACAGGCCAGAGCCCAGCAGGGGGGCTATGAGCTGTAGGACCCCCAAGGGAGCTGGGGCCTCACTGTCCAAAGAACCTGTAAACTGTAGCACCCCTCCACGGAATGCCGATTACCGGCTCTCCTCTCCACTTGAGCTGTCAGCGTGACAGCTCGTGAGGAGAGAAATGCTGATAACCGGCATTTCCCTGTTTACATGTGATCAGCTGTGATTGGACACAGCTGATCACATGACCGAGCCAACATCTTTGGCTCTTTCCGTAGATCGGTGATCCGCTGTGTCCGAGGGACACAGCGCACCGCCAATTGCCGCGCGCTCCCTGAGCCGCGCATGCGTGGTGAGAATGGGAGGGCGTCATATGACATCCTCCCAGAACGAGAGAACCACCTTGCGCCCGTCATTGGACTATATGGCGGGCGGGAGGTGGTTAATATCACTTTCAATTACAAATAAAAGTAATACAACACATCAACTGGATGAGAATGGTAGCTTAAATATTAAATCTTTATTGAAATAAAATTAATAAAATAAACAAATAATAGTACAACAAAGAAGCACACAGTCAATAAGCACTCAAACACAATCAAATTAAACACAACAAAGTCACCCCTTTATAAAGAGGTGGGGAGCTCATTGGGCTGACGCCAGCCGAACAGCAGCTTAACATGAGGTGAGCCACCTTATATAGTGCACCCCAAAAATTCTAGAAGGTTCCAAAGGTCACATGACTTATTCAAAATTCCCACCCAAAACGTATTTAAAAATGTAAAGAGACAGTGTGCCTGAAATTGTAATAACCTACGGAGAATAATAATCTGCAATTAAAAGGGGGGAAGTGGCAGCTGCATGCCCGTGAAGTGAACAACATAGCCTCAAGTTTGCAAAAACAAAACAAAAAAAACCAACATTATTTAACTAGATTAGCAGAACTAAAACCTACTGTCCATTACAGCCAAGGAACTGCCATTTTAGCCTCTGTTTCATCAGCTGATGTGAGCAGCTATGACACTAACCATTTGAGGCCTTGACAGTTCAATTGAAAGTTAATATAGGAACACTAAGGGATTTATATACTAAAACTGGAGAGTGCAAAAATATGGTGCATAGAAACTTTCAGGTTTTATTGCCAAAATTTAATTAAACAAGCTGAAGTTAGAGGCTGCCATGCACAGCTGCATCAGATTCTGAGTGCTCCAGTTTTCATAATTCTATGCCTAAGTAATTAACAACTATCATTCAAGGCATGCCTTGAATGTAACATTTTGGGAAATGGTGGGATTAGTTTGGTTTTAAGTCTGATACTTTAAGGATGACTACCTCCCTGCATGTTGATCTTAAGAAGATATTGGAATATCCATGGCTAATTTAAGACTTTACTGCAGAGGATAGGGCATCAAGTACAGTATATTCAAAAAGGGAGGGAAATAAATGTATTGTTAAACTAGTTTCAATGCCAGAAACACAATACAGTTGTTGAACCCTTAAACTCTCTAACACAATCCTCTCATTTAACCCTAAAATGTATTTTTGTGTTGCAGGGGACCATGTCTGACCTTGTCTTGGGTATGGGGTCCCCCAGGTGAAATATCCTACTCTCCCTTTTGTGTGAGGACACCAATGGAGTGACCCTACCTGGCTAACCTGTACAGGTTGACAGTCCTGTGTACACCTGCTTCAGGGTTTACACCAACCAATCTTGCTTTGCCCACTTGGGCACAAGTTTCATTTCTGAGAGATATCTCTATACAGAGGCTGGAAGAAGAAGTCCACACTTGAATGAATTTTAATATTGAATTTTGAATTTTAAATGAATAGAAGCAGAAAAATTTTACATAAATCCACCATCCCTTCAAGGTGGCAGCACTCAACTTATTAGTTACAAACAGTTCTGCATAATTTAGAGAAATGTTGCAGGAAAATTGAAAATAGAGACTACCCGCTCACAGAAGGGATGTTCCAGTATCCAACATCCCAAAACATGTTCTGACAACCACTGTCCTACGATGATCATTTAGTCTTTACACTCCTCCAGGTTTCCCCTCTATGAATAAGGCCTAACTATCTACAGTGCATGTTGATTTGGTCTAGTCCACCCATAGAGAAGCTTCTTATCACTCACATTTTGGTAAGCAACTAACCCAGGAATCTCTCTGCCTTCCTAAGGCACCCAGGGTGACACTTTTCCAGCAATGTTAGGGATAGCACTTACCCTAATGACTCACAGTAGAAATTAGATAGGGACATAGATACATCTTATTTACACAGGTTAGAATACGTTTTTAAAAAGGGGAAGGGAACTCTACTTTAAATCTTCTCTTACTCCTTGCTATGGGGACAACAATGAGCCACATGCCCTACCGTACAACACCTATGCCCAGTAATAAATTATTGTTTTACAGCAAAAAAAGGTCTTCTTCATGAAGATATTGTGTTACAAGAATTTTTCTCAACAGAGAGGAATGGGCATTTCTCAGTCGGACCATCCATATTGCTGTTCTGCATGAAGACATGAAATGGTTACCATTGAGGCGTTCAGAGCCAGGAAATAGACAGGTACCCCTGCAGTGAATATTTCTCCAGGATTCAGCTGGCTACACAATGCGGGACATACTTCATTACAGAAGAGTGATGTCACCAGAACTGTAGGGATTTTTTTTAGCTTTAAGTTTACTATGTGGACCATGTACGTATTTATACAGGATGGACATTTTCCACTCCAGGGTGGGCATTTTCCAATAAATTCAGTTCAGTTAAAACTTCCACATATCTCCCTTTGCTACTTTTTTTTCCTCTCTTCTTCCTGTTATCCATGCTGGTTAGGGGTTTAATTTAGACTCTCATAATCCACTTTAGTTTTATGTTTGTTTATTGATATGATGTTTCATTCTGTTATAGATGTCCTGATTTACCCACACTATTGTTCTGCAAACTGATGTTAGACTCAGGCACTGGCCCGCTCAACATCTTTGGATCTGTGTTTCATGGTCTTTACACATGTAACTGGTTGCCTTATCCTTTCTAAAGGCGCAGCTCGTGTTTTTGACTTTTGTACTTATGTGGGTTTTTGGAATGTTTCTGTTTACCTTATTTATTAGATGAGTTATTATGACCTGTATTCTTTGTAAATTTTTGATTACTTTGAAAATAAAGAATGCATAAAAAAACTTCCACATATCCCCCATGCCACTTATTTTGCTGTAAGGGCAGATTCAAGTATTTATACTACTTGCATTAAAAAACTATTTAAAATGCAATAATGCATATACTGTAAAACTACATTCATTTGTGTCTGATATCTGCCTGAATATCAGCTTTACCATCAAAAACTAACCACTCTCCTTTAGGCTAAGTTCACACTCATGCGGTGCGGTACATCGCATGTGATTCGCACAGGAACCGCACTGCATTCCTGTGCAAATTACATGTGAATTGTGTGCGGTGCGATTTGAACCATACATTATGTATGGCTCAAATTGCACTGCATCCGTACCAAAAAGGTGCAGGCCCCTTTTTTGGGTCCGCACTAGAATCGGATTGCATGGGTATTCACACCTATGCGATCCGATTCTGCACATCGCACCGCGTTTTGCAGACCAATTTCAGGGTGTTGTTAACTTAACCTACACACCCGCAGCGGTTCGCATGAACGGGGTGCGATTCTGATGTGGTGCGGAATTCGCACTGCGAATTCCGGACCGCATCAGAGTGAACCCAGGCTTAATGTAATTTGCTTTAGAAACAAGCAGACATACCGAACTCTTTATACCATCTAAAACACAAGTGAAAAGTGTGTCAAGTAAACCCAGCTCATTTTAAAATGTATGATGAAAATTATTCTTGACTACTTTCAATAAAAATCAAATGTAGCATTTTACAGGCAAAATGACAGTGTGCACCTTCTCATAGATCACATTGCACTTTTGATGTACTTGTTTTTATTTCTTGAACAACATATAAATAATCCACTACACAAAAGTGAAATATAGCTTCCACATGTGATTTTAAAATTCTGATTAACCTTCACCCTGGCCAGCTCAATTCCTTATGTAAGAAGCTTCAGCACTGTGCTCTTAACAAAATCTGCCATGAAAGCATCATGCTTTCACCATTATGTACATGACAGCAAAGGAGAATGAACCATTGACTTTTTGATTGGGCTAGTTAAAATAAATTATAGCAAATGAATCACATAAATCAGATCTGCTTCCAGCATCTGATCTATGAGAAATCAATAGGAATCACCAGCTTTGCATTCATCTTCTTCAAGAACCAGCGCTTATGTAGTTCATTTGCCAAGTTAAAGCACAAATATTGTTTGCATTATCTTATTTGCAATGCAGATGTTGAAATGGCATTTATCTTTCCATTTTCTTCTATGCTAAGTCCTCACAGATCAATTCTAAACTATAAATCATATTTTTTTAGGTTATAGGAACCAGTGTTATAGAATTTGTAGCTGAACAGTGCGATGCTATTTTTAAGAACTATTTGTTTCCTTTTTGTTAAATATTTTTCCACTTTAATAAAAAAAAAAAAACAACACCCCTAGACTTTGAACTGTTCTGAGTTTTTGTGGTGCAATGCAGCTTCTGATAAAAGAACATGCTGGTTTCAATTGGTCTTGAAACAGCTAATCAGCAGGGGTCCGAGTTGGTGACTGTTAAATCTATGCACTGCTTTATCCAGCACAGAATTTCATTTGTAAATCAAATAATATCACATCACTCCTCCTATTCAATGTACAAAATGTTGAATAAATGAAAAACCTAACAGTGATGTGAATGTACTGTATATGCAAAGTACTGTGTAAATGGACAGCACTATATGAGTCCCTGTAATAAATAAAAAATTAAACAGAGAAACTGGGAATCCCTTTTGATTGCTGGAAATGGTATGCGTGCCTAAGAAGTCAAGCATCTGATTCCTTGACACAAATACCAGTTATTAGGAGATTAAATTCTTTAGCATCTACCGGGTTAACTGTGTTCCTATCAATGTGTAAAGTGTGCTGTTTTTACTAAGGGATGTGATTGCTTTTACTCCCTGCATTGCAGGGAGAAAAATAACAGCCACTCATAGAGAGCCCTGTGTCATCTGTCATTCGCTCTGGCTGATCAGTGGGTCCTGGCCATAAACCATTAGCTAGGGCCTGCTGACCAGCTGATGCTATAGTGAATGAAAGCACAGCCGGTGCGGCGGGCGGCATGCAGTATTTATACGTGGGGTGGTCAACAAGTAATTAACATGCAAGAGAGTTACTGGAAATATATTGATCTTATCAAAATTTATTTCCTAAATGTATGGACAATACATCCTACTAATTGTATTTTGCTGATTGAACCTTTTTGTTACCTTAAAGTGTTACTAAACCCACAACAGTAAAATCAGTCTGTATATGCAGACTCCTCTTGTTGAAATGACCACCTGATACAGACTGAACCCGTGGTCACATGCACAGGCTCAGTTTGATGTGTATTGCTAGAGAGGTTTTTTTTTTTTGGGGGGAGGGTGCATGTGATCAGCACAGGGCCAATCAGGACTGTCCAGACAGAGGGTCAGAGGTTTCACATCCTCCTAGAGCAGAAAGAAAATTCATAGCCCGTGTTTATACAGGAGTGGTGAGAGAAACTTCCCTGCAGGCATCCCATGCTGAGTCTCAGTGGTAGGAAAGGAGAGAAAGTGGTGGTAAAATTTGAAATCCCCACCACTTTCTTTCCTCTCCTTGGAGCGATGACAGTTCAAGCTAGAGGACTTTTGATTGGTCAGCACTGTCCCATCCCCCGTCCCGCTTTCTCAACTGTCCTACCACTGAGACTCCACATGTGATGCCTGCAGGGAGGTTTCCCACACTGCTCCTGTGTGAACCTGGGCTATGACAAGCCTGGGCTCACACAGGAAAAACCGCATGCAATTTGGACAGGTATCGCATTCCTGTTTAAATCGCATGCTATTCTTTGTGGTGCAAATTGCGTCCATTAACACAAATCGCACCGCAAAGTATCTGTTAAGGTATTGGGAGTACTCATGAAAATACTCGATATTGGCACTGTGTCATCTTCAGTATTTTCACCCCTGCTCAATTTATCTTTTTTGAACTTGAGGACACCTTCCCCTATGTTATGGAGATGAAAAAAGAGAAACTGTTTTATTGACAAGTCCCAAATTTATGACAGTTTTTTATTTATGGATTGGAATGCAACTATATTGTTTTCAATGGAGGCATTCAAACAGGTGCATAAAAATGCACTGCCTTCAGATCTGTAACACAAAATCCAAAAATCTGCATATAAGGACATGCATATACCCATCAAAAAAATAGAGAGGGGAGAACAATGATTACACCTTAAAAATAGATATATTTACTGATCATTACGCAGAAAGTTTTGTTCCTTGCCTTAATGATCATGATGTTTTACGGCCGTGTGAATGAAACTTAAGACCTTATCCGCACAGGCGTATGAAAATAAGAAGCATTTTTTCTGTCAGAATTTGGAAGAAAAAACACCTCTATTGTGTGTATGACATTTGAGAGTAAATTAATTTATTCTGGCCATTGGAATACATTTTTTTTTTTTTAAATGTAAATATTTATTAGTTTTTCATTTTTTACAAAAAAAACTTCCATAAGAAGAGATAACAATACATATAAATATTCCATACATTTCTACCTTGCCCCTTCTAATAAATCTTTTCTTTCCCTCCCCTCCCAACCCTTTCCCACCCCCCTTCCCCCTCCCTCCCCTTTGCGCGTTCTATACTCTCTCGAGGCCCAATAGTTTCTTAATTTATAGTTTTCTACACTTCTCTTTCAGTCCTGATTTTTCCCATTTTTCCCATCTTGTATAGTATATTTCCATCCTATCTTCCTGCATATAATAAGATTTTTCCATTCTACTTATCTGATTTACTCTGTTGATCCAGTCTTCCTCCTTCGGCACCTCTGATTTTTGCCAGAACTTGGGTATCAACCCCTTTGCAGCATTTAAATAGTACCATACGCCTGATTCTTTATATTTATTTACTGTGATCCCAACATTATGTAGGAGACATATCGTTGGGTCTAACCCTATGTCATTTCCAGTTATTATTTCTATTGAGTTAACTATTATCTTCCAGAAAGCCTGAATTTTCGGACATTGCCACCAAATGTGAAACACTGTGCCCTCCTCCCCACAACCTCTCCAACACATTTTAGAATTCTCCCCCCTCATCTTGTGCTCAATACTCGGTGTAATATGCCATCGTGTCAAACATTTATAGTTAATCTCCACGTCTCTCATACTAACATTCTCGTGTATCAATCTATATATCTTGTTCTGTTGGTCCTCGTCTAACACCACCTCCATATCTCTTTCCCATTTCGTTATAAAAATTAACTTTGTGTCTGTGTCTAATTCTGTGAGTATTCTATAAACGTTGGCAATTCCGTGTTTCCCATCTCTACGTGTTTCCAACAACCTTTCAAACATATTCCAATCCTTTTTTAATCTCAGGGGTTTTGGTAGTTTTCCAATAAAGCATTTTAACTGATGGTATTTCCACTCGTCTATTCCAATAAAACTTTCTCCCTTCTTCTCTTTTAATTCTTTAAATGATCTCAATTCCCCCTTTACCAGTACATCTCTCAATTGGATATCTTCCCTTTTAAACCATCTACCAGATATCTCATCCTTTCCTGGGGGGAAATAATCAGAATTTACAAGAGGCATTAATAAAGAATTGAATTCCCATTTCCTACTTTTGTGTAAATTATCCCATGCCCTTAAAACATTTAAAGTGTAAATACTTGTGCTTTCTCTAACTCTTCTAAGATGTGCTGGAACCCATATCATCTTACTCAAACTAATCCCACTCAATTCGTTTTCAATTTTTACCCAACTCTTCCCCTTGTGGTTGAATGTCCAATCATAAATTCTTGCTAAAATTACTGCTTTATAGTATCTCTTGACATCAGGTAGTCCCATTCCCCCTTTCTCTTTAGTTCTACTCAATATTTCATATGATATTCTTGATTTTTTGTTCCTCCAGATATATCTTATTAACATTTTTTTCATTATCTTAAAAAACACCTCTGGAAGTTTAATTGGGACCATTTAGAATCTATACAGTATTTTAGGTATGATTACCATTTTAACTAGGTTTATACGTCCTATCCATGATGGGTTTCCACCTTCTAATATGTTTAATTCTTCCTTGATCTCATTTATCAAAGAAATATAGTTTAATCTATACAGTTGTTTATATGAGATAGCAAGTTTTATTCCTAGGTATTTTAAATCTTTTTCTCTCCATGTAAAGGGGAACTCTTTTTGTAGCTTTTCCTTTTCACTCTTTGGTACGTTGATGTTCAAGATCTCTGTTTTTGTTGGATTAATTTTTAAATTTGATAGATCGCCATATTCCTTCAAGATCTTCATTATATTTGGTAATGTTATTCGAGGGTTGTCTACATAAAACAATAAGTCGTCCGCAAAGGCCGCTACTTTATGCTCTGTATTTTCTATCTGGATTCCCTTTACCGCTCCACTATTCCTTATCGTAGACAACAGGGGTTCCAATGACAGAACAAACAGCAAGGGGGACAGTGGGCAGCCCTGTCTTGTTCCACTGGACATTCCAATGGATTCCGACCTCTCCCCATTTACCGTGATAATTGCGATGGGCTCCCTATATAATTTACCTATCTACTCACGCATTCTCTCTCCAATCCCCAACACTTCTAAGTTGTCCATCATGAAGCCCCAGTCCACTCTATCGAACGCCTTTTCGGCATCAATCGACAATAGTACCATCGGGGCCTTCCCTTTTCTACTTTTCTGAATGAGCATCAGTGTTCTCAACCCGTTGTCTCTACCCTCTCTCCCTGGGACAAAGCCCACCTGATCTCCGTGAATCCATTCAGGCATTAGATCTTTCAGCCTATTTGCTAGAACCTTTGCGTACAACTTAGTATCGGTGTTCAATAATGAAATTGGTCTATAGCTAGAACACTGGGAAGGGTCTTTTCCCTCCTTTTGAATGAGTACAACATGGGCCTGAAGAGATTCTCTTCTCCCCTCCATCCCTCCTCCCAGGTCGTTCATATACTTCTTTAGCTTAGGTAACAATATTTCACTATATTTTTTATAGTACTTAACTGTATACCCATCCGGTCCTGGACTTTTTCCACCCCCTGTACTTCTTAATGCTACTTTTATTTCATCCTGGGAAATTTCCGCGTCCAAGGCGTTCAATTGTATTTCACTTAACTTTGGTAATCCTGCATTTTTTATATATATCATCCTTTTTTCGTTAATATCCTTTACATTTTCCTTTGAAGAGCCATGGGGACTGATATTATACAGTTTTCTATAGTATTCCGTGAACACTTTAATAATCTCTTTGGTTGAATAAACCAACTCTCCTTTAGGGTTTTTTATCCTTTCTATATAATTTCTATTTTTCTTTTTATTCAGAGCTCTCATTAAGTATTTTCCTGGTCTGTCGCCCCATCTATATCTTTCATTTAGTACTTTATTATATACCCTTCTCCTCTCTTCGTCCATCAATCTCTCTAATTCATCTTTTTTATCCATTAATTTCTGTCCTATTTCTCTTGCTATTTTCTTCTTTTGTATCTGCTCTAAATCCAGGATGTCTTTTAGGAGCCCACTAACCCTCTCTCTTCTTTCTCTTTTCTTCCTTGCTCCCATTGCAATCAGGATACCTCTTATATATGCCTTGTGGCTTTCCCATACTGTGGCTGTCGATACTTCCTCTGTCTCATTCTCCTTAAAATATAACTTGATCTCTTCCCCAATCTTCTGTGCTATGTCCTCATCCATAAGAAGGGCCTCATTTAACCTCCATCCTAAACCTCCCGTCCACCGTCTTCCCCATCCTATTTTCATTGTGACAGGGGCATGGTCCGAGAATGTACTCATCTCTATTTCTATTTTAACCAATAACTCTATGAGTTGATGATCTATTAAAATATAATCCAACCTCGAATATATCTCATGTGCCTTAGAGAAGAAGGTGTAGTCTCTGTCTCTCATATGCATTATTCTCCAAGTGTCCACCAGTTGGTACTCGTGAATCGCTTTCTTCAAAGCTCTCAGAGACCCACCCCCCTCTCTCCGCACAGGGGAGGTTGCATCCTTTTGGGGATCCATACAGAGATTTAAGTCTCCTGCTACTATCAAACGCCCTTTTTTAAAGTCCATCAGTTTTTTCAACAGACCCTTCAAATAGTTCTCTGGCTTTTTGTTGGGGCAATATATATTGGCTAATGTACACTCGATTCCCTGTAATTTACCTTTCAAAAACAGGAATCTCCCCTCCGGATCAGTTCTTCTATCCTCCAGTTCAAATCTCATGTTCTTTGCCAACCCTATTGCCACTCCTTTTGCTCTTTTAATTGGGGAGTCAGCGTAGTACCATGTTGGATAATATTTAGATTTTAATTTCACATTTGACTTTCATCTCAAAATGTGTTTCTTGTAAAAATACCACTGACGTTGCCCTATGGTGTAACTCTTTAAACAACTTAAATCTTTTCCCAGGACAGTTCAACCCGTTCACATTATATGTTATAACCTGTATTTCTTCCATCCTTCTTAAATCTATCTATCTCTCTTCTAATATACCTCTTCCTATTAGGCCCTTCTATCGTGCAGTATTTTAACCCCACCTCCCCTCCCCCCTCATCCTCCCACCCGACACCCATCTCCCACCCCCCATCCCTCCCCCCCTCTCTTTTTTTTCCCCTACCCGTTTTTAGGCTTATAAACTGCCTACAAATCATTTGTGGATCTGTTTCCACCTTTGATTTAAAACTTAGGGCGTAAGCTCCGCCCATGGACGGCTCGCCTCTCCTCCAACCCCCCCAAAATCTCCTCTCTCTATCCTCCAGGCTCAAGAAGAATCTTTACTTCCCTCCCTTCACCAGAGCGTTCTAAAGGACCTCGACATCCGGAGGGGAGAGACCAGGGGCGAGAGATGGAAGTGGGAGAAAAAAAAAAAAAACAATTTCTACTTAATTCTCCCTCCTTTCCCTCCCCAACCCCAAAGTCTTCCTCCCCCTCCCCCCGACCCGCTGCCAGTCCTCTTTTCTTGAAACATCTATATCTCCTTTATCTTTTTCTTCTTCTTCCCACCCCGCTATCTCCATTCTTTGCAAATCCAGTCTCTCGCAAAAGTCTCTTAGTTCCTCTGGAAATCTCAAATAGGCTGTGACCCCATTTTTTCAGCCAATTAGAGATGCTGAGATACCCCATCTATACTGCACATTCTGTTTCCTCATTTGCTCCA
Source organism: Staurois parvus (assembly GCF_062004578.1). Classification (NCBI taxonomy): domain Eukaryota; kingdom Metazoa; phylum Chordata; class Amphibia; order Anura; family Ranidae; genus Staurois; species Staurois parvus. Next base: position 1,393,150 of record NW_028317858.1, on the reverse strand, counting down.
ACAGGGGTCTCAGGGATCTCCTTCTCCATAGGGTCTTTACTGTTAAGTCCGCATAAATTTGAATAGTCAAATCTCCATACTTAATTAATGATCTTCCCTTGGTCTTCTTCCAAATCTCATCTTTGACCCCGAATTTTTGGAACTGGACAATTATGTCTCTCGGTCTTTCCTTCTCAGTAGCCTGTTTAAGCTTTCCTATTCTAAACACTCCATCTAATTTGATCCCGTCTGTTTCTGGTCTATCTCTTATGGAGTTCAAGATTTTTTTCACTAGTTCATATAGTGTTTCGCCTTTTGCAGACTCTGGAATTCCTCGTACCCTAAGGTTACACCTTCTTTCTTTATTTTCTTGGACTTCCATCCTATAGGTCAATTTTTTCTGGGTGTTTTCCAATTGATTTATTTTTTTCCTTAAATTGTCAATGTTTTGGGCCTGGATTTTAACTTTCTCCTCTGTTTCTTCTATTCTTAATAGCAGGTGCCCTAAGTCTTTTCGAATAGCTGTCATTTCATGTTTTATCATTTTTTCCAAATTCTGAAACATTTCTATCATCTCCTTCTTATTTGGTGCTTGTAGTTCCCCATCTGATTCTCTTTTTCCCGGGCCATCCTCTATTTGTTGGCTGCAACTGCTATTCATGCCCAATGATAATCTCGGACTATTACCTGAACTAGTGTCCATTTCCCCTTTTGTGCTTGTGCCCTGGGCCCTTTCTGGCGTAATATTTCCATATGATGTGAATTTCTTTATTGTTCCTGTTTGAGACCCTTTGGCCCTGCTGCCTTGGGACCTTTATTCTTCATATCCTCTGGAAATTTCTTTTATTAATTTTTTCTTTCTGTATCCTCAAGATGGGATTATACTTCTTTAAAATTGCTGGACTAGGCACACTTGCGATTTTTTATGTTTTATTTTCCTAGGACACCTGGGCCTCCTCTCTTCTTCTCTTCCAACCCCTGGGAATCCTCCCTTCTTTCACCACCTGGTCTCCTATGTCACTCAGGGGTCCCCAACACAATAAGCCCCCAGTAGCTCTCACTCACCCTTCCCTTCTCAGGACGGTGGTTCCATGCTTATGTGGAGGGCCATCACTGCTGCTCAGTCCTGGGGGGGGGATTCCTCAGGGTTTCCGATGCTGTATTATTTTTCTTTCCCCTTTCTTTCTTCTTTCTTTCTCTCCTTTCTCCCCTTTCCTTTCTCACTCCTTTCCTCCTTAGGATCCGTCCCAGGGAGGCAGGATGGGTTTCCTGGGATTCCTGGGCCCACCAGGCCCAGGCACGGACAGCCAGCCAGGGGGGGTGTAAGCAGCAGTGAGCGTCTCCCAGTCACATCAAGGAGGCAGCCGGCTTCCACTTTCATCCGACTCTCCTTTCTCCTGTCAGCCTTCGGCCGACCGGCGTCCCTGCTTCCCAGGGATGCACTGCGGCTGGTCATGTGTCCCGGCCGCGCCTCCTCGTCTCCCGGCAACCAGGCTCAGCGTCCCAGTCTCTCTCCACTGCTCTCCGGCTCCTCCAACCGCGCACCGCTGCCCATCAAGGGAAGCCCACCCGGCCGAGGTATGTCTCCGCCATCTAGGGCTTCACACCGCTGGGGGGAATTGAGGCCGAAAAATAGGGGGGGGTCGGTCAGGGAAGGCTCGTTGCAAGAGCTCCTAGCACGAGCTCTCCGCCGCCGCCATCGTCAGGCTCCGCCCTCTGCGAGCAGTGCATTGGAATACATTTACTTGCATACGCATGTGATTAGACGTGTACAAAAAAGGTGATGCTGATCCCCTGGAGAGAGTTTCATGTTGTAAAAGATAGAGAGCTACCTTGGCTACCAGGGTTTGGCTTTCCATCCTCCCACGGAGTGTGGATTAATTTCTTTGGATCGTTAGGGAATCAGTTACTGCAGGTATTTGGCATCTATCAAGCTATATACTATTCTGCCAATTCTTTGTGGGCTACCTGTTCCTATAGTTTTTAGGAGGATAGCCATGGACTAGAGATCTCCTCTTCCTCGGGCAATGTGGTTTGTGGGCTTCTGTGTGTACCTTGGTCCGGGAGCGCTCGGCAATATCCGATCCCATTGTGCCCGCTTCTCTCGATCCTTGATTTGAGCAACCGGCAGTATAGTGCTTTCCCCTCCTTTGAACCCCTGAAGAAACCAACTTGGCAAAATGTTTCGGGATTTACCATCTTACCACCTTCCTAAATTCATGTTATACTCAATGGTGACCTTTTGGTCATGGTCAGTCATTGTTACAAGAGGGAAGGTGTGAAATGGGGTTCACTGTACTGAAGGGCTTATGTTCTTACTTTGTGCAGTGTATAAGGAGCATCCATATGATATTCATATACTCATATACACTGCACAGTCTTGGTCTTTTATAAAATGCTGAACAGTGTTGCAAGGCCACAACAACTAATTGACACAATCGATAATAAAAACGGTTGTCAACAATTTTTTGTTATCGATTTGTTGTTCAAACAATTAGTTGGCCTGCATTTTACATAGTACATAGTTATTCTGGCTGAAAAAAGACAAACGTCCATCCAGTTCAACCATTAAAAAAAAAGAAAGTTATAATCCTACACCCACAGTTGATCTAGAGGAAGGCAAAAAAATCCAGCAAAGCATGAACTAATTTGCTCCCGCAGGGAAACAAAATTCCTTCTTGATCCCCTGAGAGGCAATCGGATTTTCCCTAGATCAACTTTACTTATGAATGTTAGTATCCAGTTATATTCTGTGTATCTAAGAAAGAATCCAGGCCTTTTTTAAAGCATCCACTGAGCTGGCCAGAACCTACTTTTGAGGGAGACTATTCCACATTTTCACAGCTCTCACTGTGAAGAAACCTTTCCGTGTTTGGAGATTAAATTTCTTTTCCTCCATACATAAAGAGTGCCCCCTTGTCCTCTGTGATGACCTCAGGGTGAATAGCTCTACACTGAGTTCACTATATGAACCACTGATGTATTTATACATGTTGATCATATCTCCCCTTAATCTCCTCTTCTCAAGAGAGAATAAATTCAGTTCCTGTAATCTTTCCTCATAGCTGATCTCCTCCATGCCTCGTATCAGTTTGGTTGTCCTTCTCTGTACTTTCTCCAGTTCCCCAATGTTCTTTATGTGAAATGGTGCCCATAACTGAACTGCATATTCCAGATGAGGTCTTACTAATGATTTGTACAGGGGTAATATGATATCTCTCTGGAGTCTATACCTCTTTTAATACAAGAGGGGATTTTGCTCAATTTAGAAACTGCAGCTTGGCATTGCATTCCATTATTAAGCTTGTGATCTACCAGAACTCTCAGATCCTTCTCCACCATTGATTACCCCAGTTGTACCCCCGCCCGAGTATGTATGATACATGCATATTCTTAGCCCCCAAGTGCAGAACCTTACATTTAGTAACATTAAACCTCATTTGCCACATAGTTGCCCAATGAAACAGTGCACCGAGGTCGGCTTGTAAATTGAAGACATCTAGTAAGGACGTTATTCCACTGCACAGCTTGGTGTCATCTGCAAAGACTGAAATTGTATTTTTAATCCCAGACCCTATGTCGTTTATAAATATATTAAAATGTAAGGGTCCCAACACTGAACCTTGGGGTACACCACTGACAGCCCTAGACCATTCAGAGTATGAATCATTAACCACTACTCTCTGAATACGATCTTTTAGCTAGTTTTCTATCCATTTACATATGGATATTTTCTAAGCCTGTAGACTTTACCTTACACATTAGTTGTGTGTGGGGAACTGTGTCAAACGCTTCTGCAAAATCCAAGTATACCACATCCACCGCCACCCCTCTGTCCAAGGTTTTGCTCACTTCTTCATATAAAGAAATCAGATTTGTTTGACAACTTCTGTCTTTCATGAATCCATGCTGAGCAAGAGCTCATCTATGTGGTCTTTTATTAAACTCTCCAGTATCTTCCCAACTATAGAAGTTAAATTAACATGTCTATAATTACTTGGTAAAGATTTTGACCCCTTTTTAAATATTGGCACTACATTGGCATTACGCCAATCCAGTGGTACTATGCCAGTCATTAAAGAGTCCCTAAAAATTAGAAACAACGGCTGTAAAATAACAGAGCTCAATTCTTTAAGACCCGTGGGTGTATGCCATCCGGTCCAGGTGCTTTATTCACCTTTATTCTGTCTAAATATTTTTGGATCATATCAATTTTGAGCCAATGTGGATCATCTGGAGCTGTGTCAATGCCATGCCCATTATGGAGAAGAGCTCCCCCATGCTCCTTTGTATACACAGAGCTGAATAAGGTATTTAATAAATTTGCCTTCTTTTTGTCCCCAGTCACCCACTCTAGATTATTTTGTAAAGGGCCTACAAGTTCGGACCGGATCTTTTTACTATTAATATATTTGAAGAATTTTTTGGGGTTGGTCCTGCTATCTTTTCCAATCTGTCATTCGTTTTCAATTTTTGAGGTCTTTATTTCCTTTTTGCATATTCTGTTATATTCTTTGTAATGTTCAAACGATGATAGCGTTCCTTCATTTTTATATTTAATAAAAGCTCTTTTCTTATTATCTATAGCTTTTTTAACTTTGGCCGTAAGCCACATACAGTAGGTTTGATTTTTAGCCTTTTAAACTTGTTGCCCATGGGAATATATTTTGCAGTGTGCTCTCATACAGTCTTTTTGAAGAACTCCCATTTCTGTGTTGTGTTCATCGATGCCAATATTCCCTCCCAGTCTAAGTCTTAGAAAGCAGCTCTCAGCCTTGGAAAATTAGCTCTCTTAAAATTGAGTGTTTTAATTTTCCCGTATGTGCTCGCTGTTTACAGCTAACAATAAATGAAATCATGTTATGGTCACTGCTACCCAAATGTTCTTTTATATGGACATTCGTAATAAGCTCTGCATGATTTGAGATTACCAGGTCCAGCAGAGTATCATTCCTAGTTGGGGCCTCTATGAACTGTACCATAAAATTGTCCTGTAGTAGGTTTAAACTTTTTTGCCCTTTAACTGTTCCTGCAGTGCCATTACTCCAGTCAATTTCTGAGTAGTTAAAATCCCCCATTATTATCACTGTCCCAGCCCATACAGCAGGGCCAGATCTAGCCAGTATGATATGGGGGTACAGTAAAAAATGTCAGGGGGGCACAGGGTACGAGGTCTGCAGGGCAGTGTATCAAAACAGGAATCAATAGCGGGGTGTACTGGGGGTCAAAAGGTCAGAGGATAGGGTTTAGCAGAGCAGAGGGCAGGAATCAGCAGTTTGTAGGGCAGTGTACCGATTGACTTCTGTACAACCAGCCTCCAGGAAAATTTCCACACGACCAGCACCACCAGTTATAGCTGACAGCACTTATCAGTGCTAAGTGATAAGTCTCTCCACTGTCAGAACACAATACCCCAGCGAGAGTGGGAACCCCTCTGTTGAGCAAAAAATTACTAATGTATAGACTGCCTTACTGAGCCTACCATAAGGAAGAATTTCATTAAAACCAGCAACTGTTGAGACAATGAACACCTTGGTCAGGTCTATATACTGTATATCAATGCATAATGTACAGAGTACAGGGGTTAGGTGTAAGTAATATACAAAACAACATAAAAGTGCAACAGTTAGGATGAGTGCCACATTCACATCAGTGTCCCCAAAGTGCCACCACCTTACTCCAGAGTCGGTCAGAGTCTGGCAGAGTGTCCCCTTACATCAGATTCTGGTAGAGTCCCCAACTTACATCAGAGTCTGGCAGAGTGTCCCCTTACATCAAAGTTTGGCAGAGTGTCCCCTTACATCAGATTCTGGTAAAGTCCCCTTCTTACATCAGAGTCTGGCAGTGTCCCCTTACATCAGAGTCTGGCAGAATGTCCCCTTACATCAGATTCTGGCAGAGTCCCCTTCTTACATCAGAGTCTGGCAGAATGTCTCCTTACATCAGATTTTGGCAGAGTTCCCTTCTTACATCAGAGTGTGGCAGAGTGCCCCCTTACATCAGATTCTGGTAGAGTCCCCTTCTTACATCAGAGTCTGGCAGAGTGTCCCCTTACATCATATGCTGGCAGAGTCCCCTTCTTACATCAGAGTTTGTCAGAGTGATCCCTTTAAACATACTTTAACCACTGGTGGGCAGCTGGCAAGAAAAGGCTAAAAAAAAAAAATGCCCTTGTTGTCAGCTCTGAAATGTGCATGCAGAGTTCCAAAGGGAGCCAATCAATTAACTGCTGGGCACAGCCTCAACTTGTGTGGTGGGGTGTGTGAATATAAGTTATTACTAGTAATGGTTGATCAGCAACTTATAGCAGGACTGCGGGACTGCAGTGGACATTCTGACAGTGGGGGGGATCTGGCTTGGTGTCACTGACATCTCCAGTATCACCAATACAGTGATCAGTGATAAAAAAAAACCACTGACACTGTACTAATGGCACCGGGCAGGAAGGGGTTAACATGAGGGGCGATCAAAGGGTTAACTGTGTGCTGGAAGTGTTTTACTAGGGAGAAATGTCTGTGTGCTTCACTGTAATCACACTGTTCTGGATGGCTGTGCTGTGCACAGCCATCCAAAACAGTGTGCCCGAGCTGACAGGGAGGAGGACTGTTAGTAAACAAAACGGTCCTCCTTCCAACCAGAGATCCTCGGAAATCACCGGGCACTGGCAAGTAATTTCCAAAACGAGCAGACCTGAAGCGGTTAAAGCAGATGGTGAGGAGGTGAAACAACACCTCTTCACTGCCTGCCAAATGCTCTCTGAAGAGCGATCCGAATGCAGATCGCTCTTCTGAGACCAGTGCTCATGTAAAAAGGCTCCTAAAGCCATGCTGGGGATTGACATAAAGGTGTTAAAACAGAAGCATCACAAAGGTATGAGTGAAAACCCCAGCAGTTTAGCCAACTAGCAGATTGCCAGCTATACCCAATAGTATTAAAGTTGTCCCTGAGTGTTAACTGGACATGAAGGGGGGAGGCAGAGAGAAGGGAAGGAGATGGGGAGAGTTCAGCATTGGGCAGAGCTCAGCTCACTCACCCCATGCTGGTCTGGTGGCTCAGGCAGTCTTCAATCTTGCAGCCACCATGTAGTTGCCAGCTGTAAAACTTTCAAGAATTGCAGTGTGGGCGGGGAATACATGAGGAGAGGGGCGGACAGGGGCCCCGGGCAATAGGGGATCATGGGGCCCCTGTGTCCTTGCCCAAACTCAAAAAGCCTATGAAAAAGGTACCAGGGGCATCTCATGGGGCCCCCTACTGACCCCGGGCCCTCGGACAGTGTATGAGGAGGTGCACATCGATCTCTCCTCTCTTGTCCGTGCAGGGAAGGGGAGGGGGCGTGTGCTGGCTGGGCTGTCACAGACACTAGACTTGATAGATGCAGCCAGCCGCTGCACACAGCTTGAACTGATGGACATCATCCACAGGTTGCCTGGGTGGGCACAACTGATATCTGGGGGGGCATAGCCCACCCCAGCACCCCCCTATATCTGGCCATGCCATGCAGCCCTTTTGATCTGTGCAAGGAGCTGAGTCTCCACCTCCTCATTAACACTGGATGGCCTACAACAAACTCCAATGATTACCTTTGTAGTACACACCCCCATGTGCAGTTCCACCCATAATGCTTCAGCCTCATCACACTCTCCATCAACTAGGTCCTCTTTCACACTCTCTCTGAGATCACTTCTCACATAGAGACAGACACCACCACCTTTCCTATTTACCCTGTCTCTCGGAAAGAGAACATAGCCAGGAATATTAATAGCCCAGTCATGTGAAGAGTGAAGTCAAGATTCAGCAATACCAATTAAATCATAGTTATCTTCATGCACCAAAGCTTCCAACTCACCTATTTTGGTTGGCAGACTTCTGGCATTGGTGAACAAACACTTTCATTCGTTGACACCTTGCTCACATGTATTTTGCATATTTTTTATTTTCATACAAATGGTACCAATTCCACTGGTTGTTTGTAACATGGGAACCTTCTTATCATCTGCCATAGCCTTCCCCCCATCTTTCCCCATTCCACCCACCAATAAGTACTGACCCCTGTCTGATCTGTCTACCCCGTTATAATCTAATTCTTCCTCCCCCCTCGATCCTAGTTTAAATACTCCTCCAGCCTTCCCATAAACCTCTCCCCCAGCAAAGCAGACCCCTTCCATTTAGGCGCAGACCATTTCTAGCATATAGGTTGCACCCCAATGAAAAGACAGCTTGTAAACACTCCTCATCAAATACTCCTGTATGGCCATCAAAGCTAACATAAAAGGTACTTTTATAGGCTCAACAAAATGCTGAATGCTTGCATAAACTGCGTTTTTTAAGCTCCATGTGCATGAGGTCTAATAAGTGGGTTATTGAGAGGATCACCAGGTGAAAATAATGGAAAAAAAAGACTGAAAAACACATATAAGGACTAATGGACAAGCAGCTTACCAGTTCTCAGTAGCTGCATTTGTTTTCAAAAACATATATGATTGTGGAGTGAAAGCAATAATTCTAGGGCCATCATTTATGGCTACCTCTAAACTGATGACCTGTAAAGGCTTCTAAAGCGCTGCCCATGGACAATTTGGGGTAGCTTGATTTTTCATCAAGCATGTGTTTAGTGTTTGTGTGCACTAAAATTAAAGTGTATTTTGCACTGAAAATATAGATTTGATAAACAGTAATGCAATTATCATGTGCCAAAAAATTGTAATTAACACCATTTTATTCAAAAGGCTTCCAGAAAATATTCTTGGGGAAATTCATAAAAAGTGTAAAAGACACACTTTAAAATTCTGTCGGGGTGCAGCAGCAAAAGTGTTGGCGTTTGTGCCAAATTCATGTACCTGTCATAGATAGGTCCATACATTGGTCCATGTCTGCACTGCCGGGGAAGAGTCCTCATTGAACCTTCCTTCCTCTGTGCAGTCACTCCTGACCTCCCCAGCCGCTGTGCCCATCACACTGACAGTCACTTGGCCAGGAAGCTTTCTACTAGGGGTTGGCAGAGCCTGATGTGGAAAAGAGAGACTACTTCCCCCTCAGGTCTGCTTAACTTTTAAATAGATGGATCCATAGTAACTATTGAGTCCAATAGTGGCTTTTGAATCCAACCACTGTCAATCAAAAGTAAAGCAGATTTCATTGGGAACTAATCTCTCAGTTCCCCATCAGGCTCCATCCACTCAGTGATGAGTCATTTCTCAAATATCAAATTCTCAAATTGCTCCATTTGGATAATGACATCAGCTGTATCCCTAGTCCTTTTGTTTAAATTTAGCTTCTGGGAATTTGAAGGACAATTAAAACTATGTGTCCTTTGAAGCATGCGTAACTTATTTAGAGGGTAACTGTACTTTGGCAGGAGCTGTCTTTTAAAGGATGGCCTCCACTTCCCCAAATGCATTGTTGTACCATTTGAAATGAAAGGCCTCCAAACAAACCATGCCATGGTTCTTGTGTTAATGTGTATTGTGGTAATATGCATTACTGCAAAACGTAAGCATGACGGGGGCCCTAAAGTAGGCTTTTCAGTAACAATAAAGTCTGTATTCCTGAAAATAAAACTGACAGATCACAATAAATAGAAACAGTGTAAACAATACTTCTTTGCACCCTGGTTTGAATAGATATTATATTTTAAATAATTAAAAACGTAAGTAGAAAAGTAGATTATTATTATTATACAGGATTTATATAGTGCCAACAGTTTGTGTAGTGTTTTACAAAATGAAGGTAGACATTACAATTTGGTACAGGAGGATACAGAGGGCCGGGCTCATTAGCTCCAATCTAGCGTGGTATTTCAAGTCGTATGTGGCTTTTTATCAGGCTAGGTGAAATTGCATGTTCCAGGGCTAGTTCACACCATGGTGCAGAGACGTCAGTGCAAGGGCACAAGAAACAATTGTTCTCTATGTGCCCTGTTCACACCACAACACTGGTATCACATGCAGATTTTTTCTGAGCAGGAATCTGCAACATGTAGAAAAAAGTCATGTGATATCAACACTGTGGTGTGAACAGGGCACATAACTGACGAGCATGAAAACTGATGTCAACGTGCATAAAAACTCAGTGAAACACACATGAAAGCTGATGTAAACGGATGTGAATGATTTAAACTCATGTCTCAGCAAATGAAAACTGTGGTTTTCCCATCAGTCCTCAAGCATGTATGGTGTGAGCAATCCCTCATTCTTCTCACTTTCTATTTATATACATTTCCACCATCAAAAAGGACATGTGTTTATGCCAGACATTTTGAACAGGAACTCCGGATAGGGAACATTGTGGAATTCCCATCCAAGCTGCATTTTAGAAGAGTAACATAGAACAAAAGAGTGGTAGATCAATGGACCTCAACAAGAACTTCTGGGTACACATCACAGCCTTGCCCATCCAGATGGCATTTATACAATATCACCATGAAAATAGACAGTAAGCAAGAACAACTGAGTACAGTCCATGAAACTTTTTCTTTGGACTAACAACCACATTTTCAGGACAGGCTATCAGGGTGTACCTAAATGTGTCATGATAAACCTAAATAAATATCAGTGTTCAAATTATATAAGCATAACATATTCAAATATTCACATAGATCAATACAATGTGGATAAAACAAAGTCCATTTATAATTATACTAATTCCCAAGAAGGTTTTGTACTATGGAGAAACTCTTCTCCCTCTTTTGCCTTACATGACAATACCACACAGAGAAGATCTCTTGCTGTCCATTAGCGGTACTCCTGTATACTATCGAGGCTGCTGTAGGAGCATCTTTACTATCGGAGGATAACATACTGAGTAAGCACTTTCTGACCATTCTTATTACTAGATGTTCATTATGTGCAGGTAAGCATGCATCCCATTACCACTTTTGGGTGGAGGTTTTAATCACTGGTACTCTACATTACTTGGATGAATTGAATTTCCCACACATTTGCACTGGTCAATATTTGGAAGGGACTTTTTCTTTGTTCACATGGACTTTTCCTTTATATACAAACTTTGTTATATCCACATTGTATTGATTTATGTGATTATTTGAGAATGTGATGCAAAAACTGGCGCAGCTCTGCATTGAAACCATCAGCTTCCAGGTTTTTTTTATCAAAGCTTAATTGAACAAGCTGAAGTTAGAAGCTGATTGGCTACCATCAAAGATGCACTAGATTTTGCATTCTTAAGTTTTAGTAAATCAACCCCAAAGTTTTAGCAGAATGTTAAGTAAGACAATCTCCGAGCGTTCTGCTAAAACTTTCTGTATTAGTACTGCTTGGATCTTGAAGAACGAGGTACACCCCAAAAGCTTGTCATATGCCTTATATTTATCTTGATATAAACACAAGTTCAGTGCTTAAAGTGAGGTGACAATGAAAAATAAAGTCCACTTCTGTACAAGGCTCTTTCAACAAGTCTCCACATAAATCAAAATTTTAAGGTAAGTTCAAAAAATGTTTAATAAAGGTGACAATCTCAAGTAAGGCCCTCTTAACAAATTTGTCTTTACAAATTTGTAATTCCAATAATTCTCCAAACTTGTGAACACCTTGTGATCCACCATGTGTCCAATACACAGGCTTTCCATAGCAAATGGACTCTTTTACATGCAGCAAACAGTCAACTAGGCATGTATTTCAAGGGGTCACCGCCCAGAATGTTATGCACAACCTTGCCCGGATCCAGTTATATGGCAGTCACAACCTCAGGCATGTATTACTCAGTCCGCTCCTTGGTCTTTTCTATCAGACCCTCATTGGGCTCCCCTGTATGCTCTCCCGATGCCTCAGTCTCCCACACATAGCAACATAATCCCAGCTCAGACACTGTATGATATTCTTTAATAAAATGAGCAGCCATTGTTTGAGCTGTCAGTCTTCAACAAACTACTGATTCATGTGAAGATATTCTGTCATTTGCTCTCTAAATTGTCTCCCCAACATATAGAAGTGGATTTGAGTGAATTCTGGACATTACTAAGGTTATCACATAGACTCTTCCTCTTATTATGAATAATCTTTATTACATTAGGAGGTAAGTTGATAAAACTGGTCACAAAAGGAACACATTTCAATTTTCTCCTTTTTTATGGATCCTTCTCTGCCCCATCCCAACATTGTTCAATCCAAAAGTTTATGGGAAAAAACACTCATTTGTGTGGATGGAGGAATCTGTTAATTTTTTTTGTTCAGACTGCTGGCTGAATAATAAAAAAACTAATCATTTATGCCCAGCTTTAAAGTGGTTCTAAAGCCAAAATTTCTTTTTACCTTAATGCATTCCTTGCATAAGGTAAAAAATGCCCCATTACCTGTTCTAACCACACCCACCCTTAAGCAACTACTTGGCTTCTGTCATTTCTATAGTGCGATCTCAGCTGCGTCACCATTCCCCTCACTTCCTGCTTTCACAAGACACTGAGGGCAGTGGGAGCCATGGGCTTCTGTTGCTGTCAGTTGAACTCCTGTGAGGAAGAAGTGGCTGTGTATGTTTATTGATGCACACAGCCTGGTTGGGAGCACATTTGTAAGGTGACTCTATAGCCCCCAGCTTGCTTAGGAGGCACCTGGAGGAGGGAGGAGTGGAAAGCGCTGGCAGGATACTTCCAGAAGAGGAGGTAAAGGCCTTTTCTGTGCAATATTGTTGGACAGAGCAGGTATGTATAGCATTTTTAGATTTCTAACCAAAACGGTTAACCTTTCGTATCACTTTAAGGTCAATTATCCAATCTGACTCACAGACATATTTATGTCTCTGACAAAGAACCTTTGTATTGAACATATAGTCTTAATACAGCGTCAACAACATGGTTGAGAGGAACAAACATGGAATCCATCCCCAAAACCATTGGCCACCCAGAAGGGCATACTTGATCCTTATGTACTTTCAACATCACGGTTGAGAGGAACAAACATGGAATCCGTCCCCAAAAGCATTGGCCATCCAGGAGGGCATACTTGATCCTTATGTACTTTCAACATAATGGTTGAAAGGAACAAATATGGAATCCATCCCTAAAAGCATTGGCCATCGAGGAGGGCATATTTGATCCTTATATACTTTTGGTAAGATAAAACGCAACTATGTCTGTAGAAATCTCACCAATTTTTCATCAATAATTCCTTTTTCAATGGCTTTCGAAACCAACGCCCATAATGTTTCTTTGTATGTCAAAAACAGGGTCACTATCTAGTCTACGCTATGCCAAAGTATAAGATAACATGATGTAGGCTTGATTAACATAGAAATCATGGTTTAATAACCAGTATTTTCTCTTTGATTATGGCAACCTCCTTCACTACTTCTGTTACAAATCGTTCCATACTAGATGAGTTTGGATGAAAATGAATTTTAATGAGCTAGGTGGAGATAAGTCTGTAGCCCACAGGCTCAAACAGTCTTGCCCTACATCTGAAGAAGGCCAAACAGGTGCTGTAGAAAAAGGATGTTTCAATCTAATTCTGCAAAAGAAAATCTCTGAAGTTACAAATCTAATTTAATAAGAATAAGGGGAAATAGTCAGACAAAATGAGAATCCTAAATCGAATACGAAATGTTGTTCCTCAGTACTGTAAATTTCAACTGGAATTCCAGGCTATTGCTAACTATGCTTAAATCTGTTGCCACCCACTTCTAAATCCTATTCTAACTACCATGTGAAAGGAAGACACCTATACGATGGAAAGAAAAAGTATGTGAACCTCCTTAGAATTAACTGGTTTTCTGCAGTATTTTGCCATAAAAAGTGTTTTGATCCTCATCTACTGTAAGTCATAACAATAGAAAAACACAAATGTGCTTAAGCTTATAACACACAAACTATTCTGCTTTCTCGTGTCTTTATTGAACACACCCAATAAAAATTCACCATGCTGGAGGAAAAAGAAAGTGAACCCTTGGGCTTAATAGCTGGCCAAACCTCCTATGGCAGCAAGGATTTCAATCAAGTGCTTTTGGTAGCTCCAGATCAGACCCGTAAAACATTCAGAAGGAATTTTTGACCATTCCTCTTTACAAAACTCTTGAGGTCATTCCACAGCATCTCTATGGGGTTAAGGTCTGGGCTCTGACTGGACTACTCCAAAAGACACATTTTCTTTTCTGAAGCCAGTCTACCACAGATTTACTGCAATGCTTAGTGCCATTGTCTTGTTGCATCACCAAGCTTCAGCTGGTGGACAGCCACCCTGACATTATCCTGTAGGATATTTTGGTAAAGTTGGGAGTTCATTTTCCCCTCAAAATTGGAAAGCCGTTCAGGCCCTAAGGTCGTAAAGCAAGAGCAAATCATGATTTTTTCTTCACCATACTTCACCATTGGGATGATGTTTTGATGTTCAACAATTCAAATTTTGTTTCATCAGTCCACACAACATTTTACCAGTAGCATTGTGGTTTTTACAAGGTGCTCTTTGGCAAGCTTCAGGCACGCAGCAATAATTTTTTTGGAGAGCAGAAGCTTCCTTTGTGGTGCTCTGCCATGGACAACGTGCTTGTTCAAAGAATTACATAAAGTAGATTCATAAACAGACTCATGTTGGCTTGTTGATATTTTGTGAAAAGTGATCTGGATGCATGAGGCTGTAACATACTGTATATCCACATATTCTCCTTTCATTCTGTTGGTCTATCACCCTTTTATTCTATGTTATTCTGCTTAATTGAAGCTTGAATAGACAAGATTTGGTTTGTGATGTGAATCCACAAGTTTCCCATCTGGTCCACTTGTCCTTTTCCCTCTGATTGGCTGGCATAAACACATTTCTGCTTTTTGATTGTAGAAGATGTATATAAATAGAAAATCAGAAGAATGATACATGCAAGAGCTCCTAGCTTGATTAAGAGCCATATACAGCCATAAATGTAGATCGGAGCTATTCTATTTTTGGGTGATCTATTTCTGATTATTTAAAAAAAAAAAAAAAAAAAAAAAAAAGCCCTATTTTTAACACCTGGGTGAAGATGAAAAGTATAGTGTACACTGAGTGGAATCCTCTGAACTAGTCTTTATCCTGGCACCAGGTATTTTTAAGGTGTGTGTTTTGAGACCAAAAAATAAACAGAAGTGGTATGAATATATATTTATATAAAAGGCCTTCCTTTTATTATTAAAAAGACATCCTTGAGCTTCAGGCAAGTAATTTTGCCTAGTCTAAGTTAATATCACCAGTCTGCTGGAGGCAGTAGAAAACGTTTCCTCAATCCTCTATCTTCACTGATCAGAGCACAAAATTGTGACTTTCTACCAACTCACAAGTTTAGGGGCTGGAATTTTGGACTAATCTGGTCAGAAATTTTAGAACACAAAAGAAGTGAACAGGAACCAGGATGTACATAATTTTGTCATATCTGAACCAGCATCTGTGTTCAGAAAATAGATGCTAACTATGGATGATGTCTGAACAAATATGGTGCCATCCTTCTAAAGGAAAAAGCAGATAAAGGCATTGTCAAGGAGAGTGTTATGAACTCTATAAGAGTTGATAATACCTGGAAGGGTTACACTGACACATTACTTTGTATACATGCACTTAATATGAAAAAATACATTTGATGCTAGGTTCAGTTTAAGGTTAGGTTCACACTATTGCAGCTGTACCTGCACCCACAACCACCCACAGCTAAAATGTGCTGCTCTTTACAGACGAGCGAGACTGCCATTCATTCTTAATGGCACCCCCACACATCTAAAACCGCAGTATGTTTGCCAGTGATCGAACTGCCAGCAAATTCCTGGCCACTGCGGTTTAAAAGTGTTCAGGAACCTTTTCCCGCATGAAATGCAGGCACAGCAGCCCATTCAAATGAATGGGCTGTCGTGCCCGAGCAAATGTGGCTCACAGGAGGCAATAGTGTGAACCTAGCCTAAGTATTAGTTAAAGTACATACAGTATGATCAATTGTGACACCAGCCATTTGACAGTTTGGTGACAGCACAAGCAAACGTGACAGTTAGCATTCCCAACATGCCGGGAATATAACTGTTTTTTTTAAACAGTTGGGTTTAGTTCTGCTTTAAAGTGGTTGTAAAGGCTCAGGTTTTTTACCTTTGTGCATTCTGTGTGCAGCAGCCCTCCTCCCCCAACCCCCTCTAATACTTACCTGAGCCCCATCACGATCCAGTGATGTGCACGAGAGCCTCATCTCTGTCTGACTCTCCCTCCTAATTGGCTATGACAGCAGAGGGAGTCATTGGCTCCTGCTGCTGTCAGTCACAACCAGTAAGCCAATGAGGAGAGAGAGGGGGTGGGGCTGAACTTCAGCTCTGTGTGTAAATGGACACGCAGAGCAGCATCTTAGAAGCAAGCCTGCTTGGGTGTCCCTATAGAAAGCTGCTTACTCTGGGGGCACTTGGCAGGAGGGAGGGGCCTGTAGTGGTGGGTTTAAGTTTTTTGCTGCCCTAGGCAACACAAAAATCGACCGCTGCCGCCACCTCACCCACACTTCCCTGCCCCCCAGTGGTACCGCCCCCCTGAAAAATGCCGCCTTGTGGTAAATACGCCCCTGCTCTCCACCAAGTATAGACCCCCCGTCCCTCAGTACAGACCCCCTCTCCACCAAGTTTTTTAACTTGCCCCCCCCTTCCCGGTCACTCTGTTCCCCTCCTCTGCCCAGGCACAATATAAGAAAATTGGTAAAGATCTCAGATCAGCACAGACATGCACAGCAGTGTCTCTCTTCCTCCTGTGTACATGTAGACAGCGGAGGAGAGGGAGGCGGTTTCAGTGCGCTCTGCTGGTAGCCAGCCAGGGACAGAGCTGTGGATCAGTGTCGCTGGTGCGGTGTCAGCTCTGGTACCCCTGCCAATGGATGCTGCTTTGGTCCGCCTCCCCATAGCAACACCACTGCATACACAATGAACAGAGATGAGCGCTGGCCGCTCCCAGTCCCAGCACTCAGATCACTCTGATCAGTGGAGGCTCCTTCCTCATCCGGTCACTCAGTTCCTGTTCTCTACCAGCTCTGATCTGGTTGTGTGTACCCTGCAGATAATGGCTCCTGTGTGCACTGCCATGTCCTGTGTCACTTCTGCCGGGGAAGGGGGGTTGGTGGGGGGTGTTGCACCGCCCCCGCTGAAAAATGCCGCCCTAGGCAAATGCTTTGTTGGCTTCACGGTAAATACGCCCCTGGGGGCAGGAGTGCTGGCCGGGGGGGACCAGAGAAGAGGAGGATCTGCTCTGTGAAACAAGTGAAAAATTTCAATATTGTTAACATTTTTTATATCACTCACTAAGCAGAACATCATAAACACTCGATAAGCTTACAAATCAGTATACTGTGTGACAACTATTGAATTTACATTTGATGCTGTTGTTCTTTCTGCTCTATTGCTTTGTGCCAGAATATACTGTGTATTCTTTAACAGCTAACACACTTAGAGGCAATATATATTTACCATTTTACAATGTGATCAAGTGTATTTCCTTGGCTATCCAATGAAGGTAGGAGAAAACTATCATCCATTTGTATTTATTATGGATTCATATTCTAAAGTCCATGAAAAATTAACTTAGTTGTGATTTTAACAATTAATTGCCTATTTTGTCACATTACAATGGTCAATCACGTGCAGATTTTAGGTGTTCTGCATAAAGGCTACTGCAATATCGGCTCTCCTTCTAAATGCTGTGAGAAAATCAATACCAGCACAAGCCTCTACAGATAGCATTGTTTTCAGTCTATTGACAGAATTCTGAGTGTAAACTTACGCTGAGTAAATAGGAGGAGTAAAACACAATTGCTCTGCTGCACTCTGTGCTGTACCTGCCATTATTTCTGCCTCTGCAGCATACATATAAATGTTTTTTAAGCATTAACCCATTCTGGTAAGATTTTTAGATCAAGCTTATCACATTAATGTATATACTGTATCCATGAAAAAATAAAATCTTTCAATTATATTTAAGATAAATGTATTTTCCTGCCTAACCTGATTGGGTGTTTACCATGACCACAGGTTTGATGATGCTAGAACCTTTATTACATTTTCTGGAGAGCCGTGATACCTTATCATTTTACTTGGAGAGGATAAATAATTGATTTTATGGAATCACCTAGTGTTTCTTATGGAGGGCCCTGCCTCCCACCTCCTATTCATTCCCATGCACATATTTGCAGTAGCTCTGAGATGCTGTAGATGAGGCATTTGCACCAAAGTCCCGTGTTCGTAACTTCGCTAAATTGGAAAGGGGGGGAGGTTTGGCTGCCAAACACAGAAGGATCTAGGCAGGTGAATGTGCCCTGATTAGACTGACTATATATACAAAATTAGGTCATGTATATATGATAGAATATACATTTAAGTAATTCATTAAAATATTACATTACATAGTTACATAGTCTGGCTGAAAAAAGACAAAAGTCCATCCAGTTCAACCATTAACAAAAATAAAAAGTTATAATCCTATACCCACATTATGCAGCAAAAAATCATTTGTTTATGTTTATCTCTACATTATACAGCATAAAAATCAAGAACTTCAATGATACAAATTTCATGAAAAAACTGACATTCATGGATGAAGACTAATAAACAATGACAATTCCTTAGTTCCTCTGATGACCCCCATGATCACACAAGGTACTTGTACTACGTACAAACTGGACACAACAGCACTCAACTACAACAATACACTCCAACTCTGCCTCTTAAAGTGAAATTAGAGCAATTTGTTTGGTAAAATGAGATGCTGACAAAAGGCTTACATACTCTTTGTTTTTTAATTTTTCTACTCTGTGCTTGCTCCTCATACTGTCTCCTGGACGCACTGCCGCAGGTATGTGGGTGTGAGTGCCCTGTGCCGGCTGGACCTATGGAGTCCTGCTGGAGTCACCACTTCCTGCGCACTACTGTTTTGAATCACAAGCTTACATGCAGTCCCTCCCAGCAACGCACAGGCAGCATGAGGGACCACACATGGCAGGGGACAGTATGAGGAGCAAGCATAGAGGAAAAAAAAACCACAGCAAGAGCATTATTTCAGGTACTTATACAGCACTGTAAAGTTATGTAGCACTTTACATATATATTGTACATTCACATCAGTCCCTAACCCTCAAGGAGTGTACAATCTAAGGTCCCTAACTCACATTCATACATACACATATTAGGGCCAATTTAGACAGGAGCCAATTAACCTACCAGCATGTCTTTGGAGTGTGGGAGGAAACTCATGTAGGTGCAGGGAAAACATGCAAACTCCAGGCAGGATTTGAACCAATGACCCTAGTACTGCCAGGCAGAAGTGCTAACCATTTAGCCACTGTGCTGCCCACATGATGATGTGAGCAGCATCTAATTTTACATATATATTGTACATTCACATCAGTCCCTAACCCTCCAGGGGTGTACAATCTAAGGTCCCTAACTCAAATTCATACATACACATACTAGGGCCAATTTAAACAGGAGCCAATTAACCTACCAGCATGTCTTTGGGGTGTAGGAGGAAACCCACACAGGCACAGGGAGAACATGCAAACTCCAGGCAGGGGGTGCCATTCCTGGGATTTGAACCAACAACCCTAGTACCACCAGGTGGAAGTGCTAACCACTTAGCCACTGTGCTGCCCGTGCAAAGATGTGATCAGTATCTAGTTTTACAAAAAACAAACAAAATGGTGGCAATATCTTTTTTTTAACCCTCCCTTATCTGTTATGATGGGTTGTCTTCAATTCACATACTCTCCTGCCCAGAAGATCCAGCATTGTCCTGATGTGATCCACTGTTCAGATGTCGCTGCCATCTTGGTCCTCCTCAGTAATTGGGAGCTGGTTGCCTTTTCCAGGTTCAGCTAGCTGACCCCAGATGACACATGCCAACTCCACCTATCTGTGTGAGTTGATGTGAGCAGCATCTAATTTTACATATATATTGTACATTCACATCAGTCCCTAACCCTCCGGGGGTGTACAATCTAAGGTCCCTAACTCACATTCATACATACACATACTAGGGCATACCTGATGACACATGCCAACTCCCCTACTCCTGCAGACTCCTGGGATATGTGACGGATTTCCCAGGAGGTTGTGGTAAAAGGGACACATTATTCTTACCTAGGCAAGAATAGCAGTGGGCTGGGGAGGACTAAAAAAACCAGAGGAAGTGAGAGTCCACTTTAGGTTTAGGTCATAAATTCCAAACTATAATTCCAAGGTGTGCTAAGTTATTACATTGTAAAATAATCATTTTATTTCACCTGTGATTGTTTTGAGAGAGATAAAAAAACATGTCCTGGAAGTGGTACTTGAGGACAGATTGTAGGAAACCTACACTGCAGTCTTCCGTACTGTGCTATAACCTACCTAGCATATGAAGTACCTTCAACATCTTAAGATAGTCTTTGTGTGTGGTATTCTGAATGCTCAGACAGATAAGTGGAAAGATCTAAGAATTGCATGCGCTCAGCAACCTATATGATACTAGAAAACTATATAAAGAACATTACAGCATAAATTGATTCTCAGTAGCATGGAAATGGAAGACATGTCAGCCACTTGTTCTCACATATTCAATACAGTTGACACAGCTCAGTTGATAATCCCTGTGTTCCCTGAGGTTTAACAGTGGGTAACTCTGTACTTTGTGTCATGTACTATCAAGGCCACATTGGTATGTAATAGAGCAAAAAAAAAAAACATATACTGCTTACATTTCACATAGTTCTTTAATAAAGAGAAATTTCACCCATGCCCATGAATTTTACTTTACATATACCACTTACAGGACTTTTGACACTCATTTATGCAGAATAAATATTCTTACAAACCCAATAAATCCTGTGCAAAAATTATGAGTGCAGCGCTAATTAGTATATAATAGAACCGTAATACAATATATACTCAATCCCCAAAATAAATCCAAGATACTCAATACATATACAGTGTCATGCATGTATTCCCTCAAGGGGAATACCTCATGCAAAAACGTGAAAATAAAGTAATATATACTATAATAACATATATACTAATAATAAACAGTGCCACACAAAAAGTGCACAAAGGAATACACGATAGTTCAAATACGAGAAAAGTCCAAAGTAAATATTAATAATACTGATGATGCTGTGCTTAATGATGAACTTCACACTCCACTCTTCATGCAAAATTATGTGCAGTGTACGTGATTCACACGTGACAATCCTTAACAGCCAAAATGCCCCCTCACCTCCTTCCTTAGACCCCAAGGGGCCAGCACGCTTTCAGGATCACACGATCCTATCAGTATGGATCACTCTCTAGAAAATATCTTCCTCCTCCAGCGTCCACCAGTTTAGCAGCCAGCTCCTCCCAGGGTCATAGTAAGACACAAGCAGAGACCCCCCATAGTGCAACCAGTAATTTTATTGGTAATAGGTATAAAAAGTAGATTTCCACTCACAAAACAATGAATCTTCCAGCCTCCTACCACATGCTATGGGTGTACTGCATGGGTATACACAGGGTGTTCCAATATGGCCCCCACACCGGAAATGACGTCACCGCGATTACCGGAAGCTCCTCCCCACGTACCGACTAGTTGCGTCACGCCCACTTCGGCCCACTTGGAACACCCTGTGTATTACCCATGCAGTACACCCATAGCATTGATTGTTGACGGAGCTGACAGGGGAGAGGTCTGACTGTATGTACACAACACAGATCTCTCCCCTGCCTGCACAAATAGGCTGCACTAATAGGCTGATTTATATTGCTCTGCACAGCAGAGCAATACAAAGCAGTTTGTCTACATAGTAAAACACACACAGCACACAGTTAACCCTTTGATTGCCCCAGATGTTAACCCCTTCCTGCCCAGTGCCATTAGTACAGTGTCAGTACTTTGTATTAGCACTGATCACTGTACTGGTGTCACTGGGGATGTCAGTGATAGTTAGTTCCCCCCTCAGTGTCAGAATGCCCGCTGCAGGCCCACTATAAGTCACTGATCACTGCCATTACTAGTAAAAAAAAAAATAGAAATTCCAGTAGATATACCACAATTTGTAAACGATATAACTTTCACGTAAACCAATTAATTTATACGTATTAGGATTTTTTTTAGCAAAGACGTGACAGAATATATTTGGCCTGAATTTATGAAGACATTTTATTTTTAACATTTTTGTTACTGGACATGTTTTATAGCAAAAAGTCAAAAATATTGTTTTTTTTTCAAAATTGGTGGCCTTCATTTAAAATAAAAAACTCACAGGTAATCAAATAGCACCGAAAGAAAGTTCTGTTTGTGGGAAAAAAAGGACACAAATTTAATTTGGGTGCAGTGTTGCATGACCGCGCAATTGTCAGTTAAAATAACGCAGTGCCATATTGAAAAAAATGGTCTGGTCAGGAAGGGGGGTAAATCCTGTGGAGAGCAAGTGGCAAAACTATGGACAGTTAGATAATTTCACATCATCATGCAGAGACTCATGCTCATTACAATTTGGTGAAACATGAAAGGCCTACTTTAAACCTTGCATTTCATGGTGATTAAGTGATATACAACCTTAGGATGGTCATACACTATACAATTTTCTGTCCAATTTCTGCCCAATTTCCTTTAGACTTACCTTCAACTATGTAGCACAAGGGCCTGCTTAATTGGATACAATTTAAAGTGTTGTTTAGGTTTGACCCCATATTATACGGTTTTTGGTAAATCTAAAGCAATTTTCGAAAGGAAATTGTATAATGTATGGCTGGCCTTAGGCTCCATGCACACTGGCTTAAAAAAACACAGCTTTTAGAAGAGTTTAGCGTTTTGCCTGGAGAAGAGACTAATGTTACGCTATGTGTCCATGCATAAGTGGTTAGCACTTCTGCCTGGCAGCACTAAGATCATTGGTTCAAATCCCAACCACAACACCACCTGCCTGCAGTTTGCATGTTCTCCCTGTACCTGCGTGGGTTTCCTCCAGGTACTCTGGTTTCCTGCCACACACCAAAGACATGCTGGTAGGTTAAATGGCTCCTGTCTATATTGCCCCTTGTATGTATGAATGTGAGTTTAGGGACCTTAGATTGTACACCCCTTGAGGGTTAGGGACTGATGTGAATGTACAATATGTATGTAAAGTGCTGTGTAAATTGATGGTGCTATAGAAGTACCTGAAATAAATAATATTAGGCAGTCTAGCAGCATTTTCTGAGCTCAGCATTTAGAGGTAGAAAATAAAACCTTTCTGTTTTGCATTTGAGAGCGTTTTTCTGGTGGGCAAAAGCTAAATGCTTCTAAATGCTACTTAATGTTCCTAAACGCTCCTAAATGCTAGTACAAAAAATGCTCAAAATTAGCATTTTTTTCTGCAAAGAGCACTGGCGTGGGGCACTATTACTCCCACTGACACCAAGCATGGGGTACTATTCCTTCCACTGACACCAAGCATGGGGCACTATTCCTACCACTGGCACCAATTGTGGGGTACTATTCCTCCCACTGGCACCAAACGTGGGGCACTATTACTTCCAATGACACCAAGCATGGGGTACTATTCCTTCCACTGACACCAAGCGTAGGGTACTATTCCTTCCACTGACACCAAGCATGGGGTACTATTCCTTCCACTGACACCAAGCGTGGGTACTATTCCTCCCACTGACACCAAGCATGGGGTACTATTCTTTCCACTGACACCAAGCGTGGGGCACTATTCTTCCCACTGACACCAAGCATGGGGTATTGCTCTGTTTACTGATACCAATGACAGGGGATAATTCCTCCCACTGATACAAACACTGTGTGCAGTTCCTCCTGCGCCTCCTTGTCCCAGTACCCATCTGCTGTGTGTGATGCTCAGTATGATACCTTCCATGCCAGCAGGATTTGCATGATAGCCAGCAGCGGGCAGGGTCTGGTCTTGCTCTTTGTGAGGAGGTGCTCTGCTCCTTCCAGCGAATCTATGTGATGTGAGCAGGGGCGGACTGACCATTTGGAAATTCGGGCACTGCCCGAGGGCCCGGAGTCAGTAGGGGGCCCCATGAGATGCCCCTGGTATCTTTTTTATAGTCTTTTTTCAGTTTGGGCAAGGACACAGGGGCCCCATGATCCCCTATTACCCGGGGGTCCCATGAGTTGTCAGTCCGCCCCTGGATGTGAGATGGAGCGGTCCCTGGCTGCCTGCACCTCCAGTCCGTCCCCATTCTCTGGGATCCCGGTAAGTCTGTCTACCGGTTCTCGGGAGCGGAGAAGAGGTTGTGTGCGGGGGTGTGCATGCGCCCGACATCACCATAGCAACATTTGACACCGGAGTGGCCATCGGATACAGACAGCTAGATGAGCCACAGGACACAAGCACTGGGGGGGCGGGAGAACTTCATACAGAGTACAGTTGATAGGTAAAAGAAAAGGGAGTGATAGAAGGTGCAGGAGCAGTCAGTAATAGGCAAGAAGTAGCCAACAATAATACTCGCCCACCTCGTTAATTCCACTCGCAAAATGCGAGCAGGCGAGTGGCCCTGATTTACACCCACACCTGATCGCACAGGATTGGCAGCATTTTCCACACCACATTCGTGTGAACCCAGGCCTAATCTCTGTAAAAAAAACTGTATGTGTTGTCACCTTAAATAAGGTATGCCTACATAAGTTAACTTCTTGTAACATCCTCAAAGTGGTATTAAACCCAAAACAAAAAATGTCATATATTGCAGCTTAGCAATTATTAGATGTGGTGGCTGCATTAGTTTTCTTTTTTAAGGGCCAGTTCACAGTACAAAAATGCATCCTGGATACAATTTTGCTTACAGTTCATACTACACTCTGTTCAGGTGAAGTTTTCATGCAGTTTGCTATGTTTCAGTACAGTTCTGTGCAGAAAAAAATGCAACATGTTCTACTTTTTTGTCTACATCGGAAACTAACTGGAACTGACTGCATTGGTGTGAACCATGGCCATTGGAATACCTGGAAAACACTGTGGATACATTTTTGATGCAGAAAAAAAAAAACGTACTGGACTGTATCTTTTCTTCCATCTGTTTCTACCTGGTGATCTTGCCAGTAATAAACCTCCTGTACTAGAGTGCCCCCACTCTGGAAGAAGGAGCACAGGGGGCACCTTTGGACAGCAGATTTGTCAGCCTGGGGAGAGTGGAGTGTTAGATGTACTAGCATATTTAGATACACCATTAAACTGAAGCCAAACTCCAGTTAACACTTTATAAGCAGTTACAGCAAACTGTTTTTTTTTTTGTCCATTGGGGTAAAGGTTTTACATATATAAATGCTAATCATTGTAAGCACCCCTGCGAGTGTGAAATGGCCTGTCTGAAGTCTCTAAATGCTATATCTGCAGGAAAGCTTGTTCTGTTGAAAAACAACAAACTCACTGGCAGGATCATCAAGTGAAAATAAAGGAAAGAAAGCCTAAAAAATAAATTGTAAGCTCTAACGACCAGGGCCCTGTTTCCTCTTGTACCAAATTGTATTGTAACTGAAATGTCTACCTTCATTTTGTAAAAGCGCTGCGCAAAGTGTTGGCGCTATATAAAAGTTTTATTAAATTGTAAACTGCAATATAAGAAATGTTTGCTTTTGAGTTTAATACCATTTTAAGGTCCATTTACATTGACATTGTCTTAGAAAAGCAATCTACCTCCTGAACCTGTTTTTTTTTCTGCCAATTGGGGATTTAGGATGGGAATGCTGCACCACAAGTGCAAGCCAAGTTTTTGCTCAGTCCCATTCACTTTGGTGCATCATGTTTGGTGGCGGCTGAATGTGACACACGGTAAAGTTTTCACCCTGACTGCGATAGCGGGTAGTAACATGGGCAGAAGGAATTTTTTCAACTGCAGAAGCAAATTGGATCATGATGGTGGAAACCTCCTGCGCTTAAACCTAAAAACCTTTATCTAGTCTAAATAAATAACGGAAGCTGCTAGCATCCAATCATATACCCAAATGATTCAAGATATAAAAATACGGAAGTGATGCAGCGCTACTCTGATGATAATATTGATAATACTATATAAATAAACATATAAATGAAAAAGTGTATAAAAGTGACACAATGTGCAACAAAAACAAACAAAAACATACAATGTGCAACAAAAACATAAACAGTGACCTGATCCTCCAGGGATCTATAATAAGTGAACTGATCCTAAATGGATCCAAAGCAGGGGCAGACCGGCGGGTCAGTAGGGGGCCCCATGAGATGCCCCTGGTACCTTTTTCATAGGCTTTTTTGAGTTTGGGCAAGGACACAGGGGCTCCATGATCCCCTATTGCCCGGGGGCCCCAGGAGTTGTCAGTCTACCCCTGATCCAAAGTGTACACAGTGAATGTTGAACCACTCAAAAGATGGTAATTTCAGATTTACCAATACTGATCGTATGGTATAATTGTGCATACAACCAAAGTTAGAATCCAAAGTGATAGTGTAAACAGATCAAGCAAAAACAGATCAAATTGGATCATGCTTTGCTGGTTTTTTTGCCTTTCTCAGGATCAACTGTGGGTGTAGGATTATAACTTTTTTTTTATGGTTGAACTGGATGGACTTTTGTCTTTTTTCAGCCAGACTAAATATGTAACTGGGCAGTCAGGGGGCAGTAAAACCGCAGCTCGACCGCCTATTTTTATTGCCCTTTAGCTGCCTGTGCAAACTTAGCTTTTAGTTGTAGGAAGCAGCATCTGCGAGAGAATGGCATACCAGGCTCTCTATGTAATATCAAACTGAGCATGAGAGACTGTTGTTAGTAGACTATGTGTGATGTAATGTTCCCGACTGCCTGTGAGTATGGCCGTTCTGATCAATGTACTGTTATATTCTCTTGTAATACTTTTAGATGGTAAAATATTCACAATATAAATTAGATATATTTTAGATTGCGTGCCCTTGTTGCAAGGCTATGGTAATAGGCTGCTAAATACATATATTATTTGTACAAGGTAGGAACACACCGATACTAATTGCATATGTATCAATAAAGGCGAAGAAGACGCCGAAATCTGGCAAACTGTGTATATAGAGTGACATAACCTGAGCGCAGGATGAGGGAAAACATTTGTAAACATTGATCTCCATCAAGGCACCATTCATGCATTCCTCCACACTGCTGACAACCTGATCTGTGAAATCCTCTCACCTAATCACCCTGAAGTGTCTCTGACAACCAAAGTCTCCTTTTTTTTTTTCTTGAATGTGACCATTGCATGGTGCTGGTTTCAGTTGTGCCATTGACACACATTGCAGGCTCCCTCTTGACAGCTCGCTGCAATTCTCCACACCACTCCAGAATAATATACTGCAGATCTAGTCTTTCAACTACTAAAGCCCTAAACCTAGATTTCTACTGCAAGTCAAGGCTGCAGTGCAGCTGTCTAGAAGAGCAGAACATTTTGTCAGCCCCCCCCCCCCCCCCCCCAATGCATGCAACCCTCTTCTTACCCAACACTTTGAGGTCCAAGGCTCACTGAGCTTGTAAAGCCTTCCGTCTGCTCCTCATCATCTCTCTTAGGCTGTCTCCTGTCATGTCAATGTGGTGGCTGTGTCCTAGTATCTGGGTTGTGCGTCCCTCCTCCCAGTCACTGTGCTCTGTTCCATTGCTGCTCATACAGAACATGCGTCTCAGCCAGTGACTCCCTCTCCTGCCCTCCCTCCTCTCATTGCTTTCCCCTCTGTCTATTCTCCTCTCCCCCTTCTCTACTTACCTATTGTCCTCTGTCTCCCTCAATGCTACCTCATTAGCTTCCAGTCGCATTGACACTCAGTAACGGATTATTGGAACTTTGTAGCGCTAGGTGGGAGAGGTGAACACTGTTAGGCTGCGCGCTTAAGCGTTTTTACAGCATTTTTTTGGTGCTTTTTTTCTTTGTTTTAGCCAATGCAATGCTAGTTGCTAGGAGGAGTGGCAAAAAACCACACGAAAATCGAACACTTTTCACTCATTTGTGACTCTGCCGCAAAGAAGCTCCTGTACTTTAGCTTCAAAGTGACACGATGCTCAAGTGTGAATCATCTCCAGAGGATATTAACACCCCTGTCACACCGGTCTGACTTTGAAATCGTGCGCCTTCCAGTGAAGGAGCGCCATTTCAAAGTCAGATGCTGTTCAGGCTTTAGATGCGACTTGCAAGACACGGATGTCTATGCAGGTTGCGCCTGAAGTAGTGCACGCGCTACTTTAGAAATCAGTGCGGTTCTGACCAAGTCGGAATTGTAATGATATGACCAGTGGTGTATTTAGGTTTCGTGCTGCCCTAGGCAACACAAAAATTGGCTCCCCCCCCCCTGCGGAGAGACCCTGACACCGACCAACACCTCCCTCCTCCACAAAGAGAGCCTGACATTGACCAACAACACCCCAGCCTCCCACCCCCAGCCGAGAGAGCCTTCCACGACCACCCCGCCATCCGTAGAATGGCAACCCCAACCCGGGAAGAGATAAGACACTCACCTTACACCATCAAGCAGCTTACAGCCTCTCTCAGATCCCACCTGGTCCCCATGCTGCGTGTGTCCCTTCTTCCATTCCATCTTTCGTGGGGCGGTGCTGCCCCCCCTGAAAAATGCTGCTGCCCCCCTGAAAAATCCCACCCTAAGCAAATGCCTTGTTTGCCTTGTGGGAAATACACCCCTGGACCGCTTTAATTGAGGACAATAGGGTGCGACTTGCCATGCAATTTTCAACTCACATGGCAAGTCACACCAGGTGTGACCGGGGTGTAAGGGAATCCTTATGTTGAATATTGAAGGAAGTCAGGTGTAAACTAAGGGTTAAAGTGTTACCAAACCCACAACAGTAAAATCAGTCTGTATATGCAGTAAAGCAGGGGTGTCAAACTGGCAGCCCTCCAGCTGTTGTGAAACTACAAGTCCCATCATGCCTCTGCCTTTGGGAGTCATGCTTGTAACTGTTAATCTTGCAATGCCTCATGGGATTTGTAGTTTAGCAACAGCTGGAGGACCACCAGTTTGACACCCGTGCAGTAAAGCATGCTTGTTATACCCACTGTGGAACCTAAGGGGTTAATCCTCTGTAAAAACTCTGTTTGATCCTGAGTTCTCTGATCCTTTCTTTCTGCCAGTGTCCCCCTCTTATCTCCTGATAAGACACTCTGCACATGCTCAGTTTGGTGTGTATTGCTAGAGAGACCTTTTTTTCCCCCTTGGGAGAGTGCATGTGATCAGCACAGGACCAATCAGCACTCTCTAGACAGAGGTCAGGGGTCCTGCATCCTCCTAGAGCAGAAAGAAAACTTCTCCCACAAGCTTTAACCAATGTTCTGCTGAACATTGATAGACGTCACAAGACTCCTCTAACTGCTGATGAGGAAAGATATTTAGCAGTTTACAGTTACCAAAATAATTGCACTTCCATGTTGTGTGTACTGTGGGAGACCAAATATAGTGAATGTAGGGTCCTGGGTTTAGTAACACTTTAAAGTATTATTTTATTTATTTATCACAAGTACTTATATAGCGCTCAGGGGCGGACTGACAACTCATGGGGCCCCCGGGCAATAGGGGATCATGGGGCCCCTGTGTCCTTGCCCAAATTCAAAAAAGCCTATGAAAAAGGTATCAGGGGCATCTCATGGGGCCCCCTACTGACCCCGGGCCCTCGGGCAGTGCCTGAGTTTCCAAATGGTCAGTCCACCCCTGATAGCACTGTCAATTTATGCAGCACTTTACATATACACTCACTGGCCACTTTATTACATACAGCTGTTCAATTGCTTGGTAACGCAAATTGCTTATCAGCCAATCACATGGCAGCAACTCAATGCATTTAGGCATCTAAACGTGGTGAAGACGACTTGCTAAAGTTCAAACCAAGCATCAGAATGGAGAACAAAGGGGATTTAAGTGACTTTGAGCATGGTATGGTTGTTGCTGCCAGATAGGTGGTCTGAGTATTTCAAAAATTGCTTATCTGGGATTTTCACACACAAACATCTGTAGAGAAATCGAAACTCATCAGACCAGGCAACGTTTTTTTTAATCTTCTATTGTCCAATTTTGGTGAGCTTGTGCAAATTGTTGCCTCCGTTTCCTGTTGTTAGCTGACAGGAGCGCCATTTCAAAGTCAGATGCTGTTCAGGCTTTAGATGCGACTTGCAAGACACGGATGTCTATGCAGGTTGCGCCTGAAGTAGTGCACGCGCTACTTTAGAAATCAATGCGGTTCTGACCAAGTCGAAATTGTAATGAATGATATGACCAGTGGTGTATTTAGGTTTCGTGCTGCCCTGGTCTTATGCTGCTGTAGTTCATTTGCTTCAATGTTCGACATGTTGCATGTTCAGAGATGGTATTCTGCATACCTTGGTTGTAACGAGTGGTTATTTGAGTTACCGTTCCCTTTCTATAATCTAGAACCAGTCTGACCATTCTTCTCTAACCTCTGACATCAACATAGTATTTTCATCCACACAACTGCCGCTCACTGGATATTTTCTTTTTTTCGGACCATTCTCTGTAAACCCTAGAGATGGTTGTGCATGAAAATTCCAGTAGATTAGCAGTTTTTGAACTACTCAGACCAGCCCGTCTGGCACCAGCAACCAAGCCACGTTCAAAGTCACTTAAATCCCTTTTATTCTCCATTCTGATGCTCAGTTTGAACTTCAGCAAGTCGTCTTCACCACACCTAGATGCCTAAATGCATTGAGTTCCTGCCATGTGATTGGCTGATTAGCAATTTGTGTTACCAAGCAATTGAATGGGCGTACCTAATAAAGTGGCCAGTGGGTGTACAGTATATTATAAATTCACATCAATCCCTACTCTCTAGAACAAACTTTCTCAATCTTTTCAACACAGAGGATCCCTTGAAATATATTTTCAGTCTCAGGGAACCCCTACTAAATATGACTACAACTCATGATACATTAGTGCAATGGTCAGTGGAAAGAATGCTCCTTACATTGGAGGTCATTGGGAAGAATTACCTCTTTACACATAGCAAAAAAGATCATTGGTGCCAGTGGGAATATATCTGGGAGGAAGAAATGGCTCATTGCTCAAGGGACCCCTAGCTAGCTCTGGAGGAACCCTAGGAAACCTGGTTGAGAAACCCTTCTTTAGGAGCTTACAATTTAAGGTCCCTCACTCACATTCATACACACAAGGGCCAATTAACATTGGCCCTTGTGTGTATGAATGTGAGTGAGGGACCTTAAATTGTAAGCTCCTAGAGAAGGGTTTCTCAACCAGGGTTCCTAGGGTTCCTCCAGAGCTAGCTAGGGGTTCCTTGAGCAATGAGCAATTTCTTCCTCCCAGATATATTCCCACTAGGGTTCCTCCAGAAGTAGCTAGGGGTCTTTGGAGTGTGGGAGGAAACCCAAACAGGCACTGGGAGAACATGCAATCTCCACGCAGGTAGTGTCATGGTTGAGATTTGAACCAACGACCCTAGTGCTTCTAGGGAAAAGTGCTAACCACTTAGCCACTGTGCTGCCCAAAGCAGAACTAAGCCTGGGTTCACATACGTGCGGCTCCGTATATCGCATGTGATTCGCACAGGAAACGCACCGCATTCCTGTGCAAATCACATGCGATTTGTGTGCGGTGCGATCGGAGCCATACATTTTGTATGGCTCTATTCGCACCACACCTGCACCAAAAACTTGCAGGACTCTTTTTTCGTTTCCGCATTAGAATCGGATCGCATAGATATTCACACCTATGCAATCTGATTATTCACATTGCACTGCATTTTGTGGACCGCTTTCAGGGTGTTGTTAACTTAACATACACACCCGCAGCGGTTCACATAAATGGGGTGCGATTCTCATACGGTGCGGAATTTGCACTGAAAACGCCGCAAATTCCGCACCGCATCAGTGTAAACCAGGGCTTAAGGCACATTTTTTTCATTTTGGATAGAGTAAGGGAGGGTTAAAACCCTTGTCAATTTATTTCCTGCTATCGATGTCCCTTTGGGGAGATTTACCTTCATGTCCTGTCCCGTAGCCAAAACAGGAAGTGAGATATAATCCCCACAAATTAAGGAAATTTCTTGGGGACACCCAGGTCACCAGAACTAGTGTCCCCATTGGAAAGTTTCCCCTCTTTTACTTTTCTGGAGAAAACCCAAAATTTGGGGTTTTCTTTACTTTCACTTTTGATGATAATGGCAAACAGGGCAAGTAGACAGGGTGAATCTCCCTTCTGAGGGTACAGATCACAGGTGTGTCTGCGGTTAAAATCGCTTAAAAATTTCAGCCTACTCATTGTACAGAGTAACATATGGCACAGTCCTTGTACAGCACAAATATACAAGGTGTGACAATTTAATTCCTGGAATGTCCACAATGTGGCACTATGGTGGGGAGTCACATAGCTACTGACACTCAAGCATGTTCTGAAATGTTCTAACTTGTACTCTCCTGCGCTACAGACCATATGACTCAGCCGTTACAGAGTAGTAGAAGAAATAACACGTGTGTGCATTGTTCTGTTGGTGGAAAATGAATGACAGGAATCTGGAGCAGCTGAATGACATCACATTTTGTGTGAAAACTGGAAAAAGTGCAAGTGAAACGTTCTTTCTGTTATAACAGGCGTATGTTAAACATTCCATGAAGAAATCAAGTGTTTTGAATGATATAGGCGGTTTAAGGATGGGTGGGAGGATGTCCATGATGATGCAAGAAGTGGGCAGCAAAAAATGCAAAGAACCCAATGCATATATGAACAGAGTGCGAACCCTTGTATGCCGAGATTGAAGATTGAGCGTGCAAATGATGGCAGAAGTACTGAACATGAACAGGGAAACAGTGCGGAAGTTTCTAACAGTGGATTTGGGAATGAGAAAGACTTGCACAAAGATGGTGCCTCAAGTCTTGACAGAGGATCCGAAAGAATGTTGCCTTCAAATTTATCCGATCTTATGAAGACATTTTTTTACAGGTTTTTCCAGGAATTAAATTATCATACCTCATTTTTAAGTACTGTGCCACAAGCAAGAGTCTAATGGTTCAGCAGTGTTCACACACAGAGCTCAGGAGTCAAGATTGCATAATGCACTGTGTGCAGGGGTCTCTAACAGACAGATCACAGGTCAGTAGACAAAGTACAATACAAAATTACATCTCTCTGCAAGCCAAATCCCCCCCCCAGCACAGATACCCTTACTTGTACAGTTCCCCCAAGTACAGACCCCCCCCCATTACAACTCCCCCCCTCCCACCAGCAGGTACTCCAGTGCACACAAACAATGTCAGTACTTGCTGCTCCAGTTTGGACTCCCTGTGTAGTGTAATCACCGCATGAGCAGAAAAAGGCTAGGTTCACACCTATGCAGGTTGCGTTTGAACTGCTTCTGCATTGTGTATTGTGTTGGATTTTTGCACCTACGGTTTTGACATGTTTTGCGGGGTTTTCTTTCTTTTTCTTGTTGCTAGGCAGATTTAAAATGCAAAAAGCATAAAAAACGCTGCAAAAATACAGCAAAAACTCAATACATGCCATGTTTTCATTGAGGTCTATAGAACCAAAAACGCAACTTTTTGCGTTCAAAAAAGTCTCTGACCCTTTCCAAAAAACACACTGGGTGAAAATGTACAGATGTGAACCTGTCCCATAGGAAATCATGTTAAATGGACTGTACTGCGTTTCTGCAAGACGCTGCAGAAAACGATTAGGTGTGAACCTAGGGCAGTGTTTCTCAACTCCAGTCCTCATGGACCCCCAAACAGGTCATGTTTTCAGGATTTCCCTCAGATGAAACAGCTGTGGTAATTACTAAGGCAGTGAAACTGATCAAATCACCTGTGCAAAATAATGTAAATCCTGAAAACATGACCTGTTGGGGGTCCATGAGGACTGGAGTTGAGAAACACTGACCTAGGGTAAGGGATGGGAGCTGTCTGCTGACAGTTTATAACCCGCATGCCAGGTATGCCCTGGAGGGGATCTGTGGCAGTTTTTTATATTTAAAACTGCAGCAATTATTTATTAATTAGGTGCAGACCCTGCACCAGTTTCTATTTCATTCTGAAAATGAAACTGGCAATGGTGGCAGAGATAGACCTTAAAGCGGAGTTCCAGCTGAAAAAAAATAAAAGTCAGCAGCTACAAAAACTGTAGCTGCTGACTATTAAAATACAGACACTTACCTGTCTCTCGGTGTCCTCACCACAGCTGGTTTCACCGGCCGTCTTCTCTCCCTGGCACTAGCATCTTTAGTTTGGGCACCCGGCTGTGACAGCTTGCAGCTTCACAGCCGGGTGCCCACTGCACATGCACTGCGCTTTCTGAATGGCCTCATAGTCTTCTGGGACCTGTCACGTGTCCCAGAAGACTACTGGGAGGGAAAAGGGAGGACAACTTCTGTTTCTGATCGCCTAGGCGATCGCAGCGGAAGTGGGAGCGGATATCTGTCAAATTCAGGTACCCACTCCCCAAAGGTGCCAATCCTTATTGGGGAGCAGGGGACAAAGGCTTAAAGTGGAACTTCCCCTTTTGGGTGGAGCTCCATTTTAAACAAGTCTATCAGCTTTGTTAACGTGGCTCACAGCACTTGTTTCCTGCTCCATTATAACATAACATGGGAAGTGAAGTTTGTAATTCATGAAAGGTTGTTGGGAAGGCTGGATACTAGATTTCTATCAGGATCAACAGGTATTTTTCTATACCTGCAGAAACTGTAGTTTGGTATGCTTTATTTATTTATCATTTTGAAAACCATAGTTCCATGCTGATCCACTGGCTGCAGTACTCTTAGAGGCACAAACGTGGAACAAGAATGTGGATTAGGAGTTCGGAGTTTACTCTCACATACTGATCTCTCTCTATGCTTGTTCCAGCTCAATGATTCAGAAAGTACTGAACTCAGAGACAGGCAGCAACTGGCATTCATAGAAGCAGATCGATGATGGCAGTCTTCATATTTCTTTTAGTATGGGTTTCCTTTACAAATCTGTTCTGAAAGTCAGAAAAGGACATGAATCACAGCAGTCTGGGCTGCAGCAACCTTTCTTATTTATTAAACTGTAGAAGGGGGTCACTTCAGTAGCAGAAAAATTCACCTCTACCACTATTCAGTGAAAAAGAAAAAACTTCTTCAGCCCAGAGTGTTTATTTCCTTTCCTGGATGATTTTCCAGAGTGCAACAAGCCACACATCACCCCGGAGTTTTGCAGCAGAGCCTGTGATGAGCCACTCACCTTGATAGATACACATTTGTATATTTTCAGACATTCTTGACTCCACACATCAATTTTGAAAATTCCTCTTTACGAAAATATGGCTGTCTTTTTGGTTTCATCCTGTGTTCCCTGTTTTTCTACTAAAGGATAAGTTCACCTTTGGGAACATGTTACATGCTCCCAATGCTGCGGGTGCTGCCCGATTCCACCCCCCCCAACCTCATGACAGCAGTATGACAGAAGTTCCCCATACTAGCTGTCACTTTTTAAAAACAGCGCTGCCGTGCGGGGCTCCGCCCAAATGGCCATGCCATTCATTCACAGTGTTCTGTGAATTAATTAAATACAAGTCCCAACAGCCTTAGCAGCTGTCAGCTTGTAGTTCTCAATGAACTACCATGGTGCTGTGGAGTGCCGTGGTAGTTCATTGAATCTACCTGTCAGTATATCTGCTTGTCCATACATCCCGAACGGCTCAGCAGATTGCTGGTGCAATGCTTTACAGGCTCCTGCAACCAAAAATAATACATGCTAATTTTTTTACCTGCAAAAAAATGTGCATTTATTATTTCTGGACAAAAGGTGAACTTATCCTTTAATTGCATATGTTACTTAGATTTATGTGTAATGATTACTCTGTAGAGCTGTATCAGTACTGATGGCAGTATATAGATATTTAAAGAAACACTATCACCTTGTCACCAGGGCTAGGTGAAGATGTTTCTGCAAAGGCCCCAACACCGACAATTTTATATGCACCCTTCCAGTGCTCCCTTGTTTCTACTTTCTCCTCCACAACTGTCTGGAATACTACACAATTCAGAGTATGAGACAGCTGATTCCATTGGTCACCAAAAGCAGTCATTTCAGTGCCTGCTTTGGAGAAGGAAGGATGGATCTCTGGTAATCTTAATATAGGGAGTGGAGGGCCCTTAGCAGAGACACTGTTACTTTGCCCTGCATGGGCAAAGTGACAGTGTCTCTTCATAGTCTAGCTCTAGGCAGCCTTGTATTTGGTTTGGATACAGACAATGGATAGAACCTCTTTTAGATTTTCTGTCCTTGTGACATCAGGAGAACACGTGTCACAGATCCAAATAAAACTTACAGAGGTTCAAATCCATCTCCACTGCTACTACTTGTTGTTCATGCCCTGGGTAAGGTGATATCCTATGCCTTACTGTACTTGTTACAGTTGGTCATCCATAATAAAAATTGACAGGAAATCTCCCCAGCAATAACAATCTAACATATGTTGTAAACCTTCACCACTCTTTCTAAAACAAAAAAAAACTTTTGCCTGAAGTCAAGCATTGTCCAAGGTGAAGACACACTTCTTATGCTTGAGTGTCACTTTACCTTGATCACTTCTGTATGTCCCTGGTTATTGGCATTGCCATTTCATTATAGCTCAATGAACCAGTGGGCGATTCAGCCTGCTGCCACTGTTACAGAAATCAATAGAACAGTTTTGAGTTGACTTACACCTCACTATTCAAGTGTTAGTTTGTTCAACATTTTGAACAAAGAACCACTCTTTTACTGGCCTTAGCTTAAAGAACGAAAGTATGAATTACAATTAAAAAGTCCTTGCAAATGGCACACTGCTACATCTGTTGTTCTGAAATTTTGTTACTGTACGTAGATTATAAACCACAAGCCATTCAAGTAATTCTTAACATTTTGGTCAACAAGCACTCAACCTCCCCTTACCTGGATCGAATAGACTCTCCAAGATCCCCACAGTGTCCGGAATAGGGATGCAGAACACAATCCACTCCTCACCAGACCTCCAACGATACCTAACACTTGATAACCACTGTATTCACTTCACCACATAGACTCACATCACAAGAAGCCACCATTTTATGATTACTCCAAGGCCTTGCTCTCGTGACTCCCAAGGCCAGGTCCATAGGCTGACCCTGCACCACATCAAGTTCCAAAATGGGGCAGCACAGTGGCTAAATGGTTAGCACTTCTGCCTGGCAGTACTAGGGGTGTTGGTTCAAATCCCACCCACACCACCTGCCTGGAGTTTGCATGTTCTCCCTGTGACTGCATGGGTTTCCTCCCACACTCCAAAGACATGCTGGTAGGTTAATTGGCTCCTGTCTAAATTGTCCCTAGTATGAATGTGAGTTAGGGACTTTAGATTGTATGCTCCTTGAGGGTTAGGGACTGATGTGAATGTACAATATATGTATGTAAAGTGCTGTGTAAATTGACAGCGCTATATAAGTACCTGAAATAAATATAGATACAAAACTCCAAGGTGAGGAACATAAAGCACACTTGTCCTCCCATGGATCAGAGCTACTGTCATCTGCCACAGTTACCTGCTTCCACTCAATTTGGCTGCTAATCATTATAATGCTTCCCAACCTTAAAGGTTAAAAGGTGTCCCAACCTTGAAGGTAAAAAATATACCTGTTGCCAATATGCAGCACACATATTTCTGGACAATTTCATGGAACAGATGATGGAAGCCCCAACCAGGTAAAAAGATTCTCTTGGATCTATTAATTACAAACAACATAGATTGTGGTGTAATCACATTTGTCATAAGTTACAGGAAAAAGAAGCATGTTGGTATGACAAGAACTAAAAATTTAAAAAAGTTAACAACAATAAGCTGCGATCCTTACTGCATGACACTCAATGGAACCAAATATGTGCAACAAAAAGAACACCAGGCAAGTGGGAGTTTAAGATGAATTAACCAATTGCATTAGTCATTTCATTTTATTGGGTAACATAAAATAATACAATGAAAACCTATGTGGCTAAAATCTAGTGTAAAAACATTTATAAGAATAAACAGGCCTTTGAAAAGTACAAAGTAGAAGGAACACCCTCAAGTCCTTAAGGAACGTAGCTTAGTCATGACCAATATTTGCAATATTTATTTTCACCTTAATGACTGCAATGGTACCAACTGATTGACGGTGAGCAGTTCAGAGTATGAGACTTCCCCACCATCAGTGCCAGTGCCAGCATAAGGCAACTTAGGCAGCCACCTGAGTTCGCCAGCATGGAGGGAGAGGGGCTGTAAAATCCCTAAAAGCAGAGCCCAGTATCTGAACCCCAGAGCGAGGCCTAGTGCACTTGGCTCCAGTGACTTGCTTGGCAGTGGTGCACTGGTGTGGGTTTTTTGGGTCATACACACTGCGATTACTCTGTATGGCATCTCCTCCTCTCTCTGCCAGCTGCCTAACACTAGCACACTGACCGTACCCAGTGCAGAGCGGAATGAAGCCCCCTCCTCAACTCTGATATTTTCCTGTACATAGGCAGTAAAAGGAGCCGGGGAGGAGGATGTACACAGTTATGCATGTGCCATGCTGATCTGAGGTCTGTAGTGAATGCAATAGAGATGAGAATTGTAGAGGAGGGGGCCCAGGGAAGGGGGTGAGGGGGGGCAAGTTATCAAAGATGAATACTTGCATTGATTTGGGGGGGTAAGAGGATGCTCTGTGTGTTAGGGGGTGCTTTAGGAGGGAAGAGAACTTGTGCTGGGAGTGGGCAGGTGGATTTCAAGTCCTCTCCCCTTCCAAAGCACCCCCTAGCACATAAAGTATTCTCTTACACCCCCCCATCATAGAGATGCTGGCTGCTACAGAGGGGACAATCATGGTGTCTGGGACCCTGGGCAATTGATTTGGGGAAATGATTCAGGGCAATTGCCCTAGGTGCCCAAACTAGTGCCCCCCTGCCAGGCAAATTCGTTCAGCCGAATGGTGGA
This sequence comes from Staurois parvus, assembly GCF_062004578.1. Taxonomy (NCBI): domain Eukaryota; kingdom Metazoa; phylum Chordata; class Amphibia; order Anura; family Ranidae; genus Staurois; species Staurois parvus. The sequence goes on along the minus strand of NW_028317858.1, from coordinate 1,354,342 downwards.
ACTTTCACACCATGAATCACACAGGAATGCACTGTGCTTTCAAGTGCAATTCCCTTGCTTTTGGGGTGCATGGCGATTTCAGCCCATTCATTTTGAATGGGCTAAAATTGTGCTGGTCTGCACCAAGAGTTGTGCATGTGCTACTTTACAAAACGTACAGGAATCAGATCGAATATTACTTCTGTACCATGCGTTTGGGGTGTTGATAATTTGAGACAAACTGGAGCTCCCAACTGAGTGTAGAAAACATACACAGAATGTGAGTTTCCTTCAGAGCGTTCTGGTGTGAACAGACTCTTAGCCCAGATGTATGAGATTTTGTTCACATCTCAGGAAGATCCCACCGAAACCAGGACAGTTGGGAAGTATGGATTTGTACTAGAAGGGGAGAGGATTTATGCTTGGTGGGGGTATGTACTGGGAAGGAGGATTTGGGTAGAAGGATTTGTGACAGAACTGGGGAGAGCACTTGTGTTGGTGTGGAGTATTTGGGGGAAAGAGTATTTGTGCTGGGGATGATGGGGGGGGGGGGGATTTGACTCAGGATATGGGGGGAAGGATGCGCTGGAAGGGAGGACCTGGGGAGAGGATTTGTGCTAGAAGTAGAGAAAGGGTTTTTTGCTGACGGGGATTTGTCCTGTAGGGATTTGAAGAGACGTCCTTCACATTGCACCCCATCACAAATACGGACTCAATTTGAAGGAGGTACCAGCGCAGCTGTAGGCAGTGGGGTGAGGGTTGCCATGATGGAGAGGAGGGGCGAGTGGCAGGAGGATGGTGGGGGGCACCAAAATGCACCTTCACCTGTGTAGATAAAAATCTTTGCGCCGGCCCTACCTGTTATCAGAATACACTAACCAGCTCTACCAGCTATAGACGGTGGCTCTGATCACATGGGGAAAATCCAACAGAGTGGCTGTAGAGAAGTCGATCAGTAGAATGACTCCTCTACAACCCATACATCGAGATTTTGGTAAATGCATGGCCAGCATTAGTTTCATTTTTAGTTTCTCAACTAGAAATAGCCATACCACACCTAAATGATCTTGTCGACTGAAGTATGTTTTCTTTGAATGCATTGTAAAATTAGCATAGGATCAAATAAAATTCACTGCAATAATATATTTTTTTCTTGCTCAGATCAAGATCGATGTTCATGTAAAACATTTGCTTGGTGTAGATGGGTGATCAAAGAGAAATTCATTCTTAAATGGAATATTAAATCATATCCTTATGAGGGATCATATAAAAAAACTAATCAAGGTAAACTTCAGTGAACTTTTTTGCCCTTCAGTCTGGTTCAATGTTTCTAGAATTGAATCAGTTCATTGATTGTTTTTTAATTTTTCTTTTAGCTGATATTTAATATGTTCAAGTAATGAAAAGTCTGCTCTAGACACCTTCAATTATAGAAAAGTTTGTTGACCTTGGATTTTGAAGAAAGAACTTGCTCAAGCATGTCAGCGATGAAGATCTTTGTGTGTCTCTTGCTACTAATTGCATCTGTTAATTAGCCCCTTTATAATGGATTTAGGCAAGTAACTAGCAAATAAGTACAGAGACCTTGACATCATTACACCAGATGTACTCCAGACTTCATATTGCACTTGGGGTTATTAAACACCTCATTAAAAAACAATGTGTATGCTTTCATCCATGATTTCTATTACCAATCTGATTAGGTTTTCAAATACACAATGGTTTTATTGACAAAAACGTATGTACCGGTGAGTAATGTTTTTTATGTGGACACTTCAGGAACATGCGAGAGCAGAAATATATTACTAAACAGAAACAATTTTTGGATTTGATCTTTGTAACCTTATCTATAGCCTTTCACTACTTCATGATGAAATCATTTGAAAATGAATAATTAAAACAGACCATGACATTTAAAAAAAAAACTTATGCTTGGGCAGTACTAAGATGCAGATGTGCAATAAAAAATAACTAAAGTATATAACTACTTGATAAAATTAAAGTACACTGCAGTCAAAATGAGTTGCTAAGTTTGGTTACCTTATGCTCTGGTTGCTGGAACAGAAACCACCATGTTGCCTAATTGCCTTTTTACCACTTGCCCCCCGCCCTATAGCAAAAATACTGCTACAGGGTGGCAGTCGCGTATATATACGTAATTTGCATTTCCTGGAAGGGGGCACCAGGGATTGGCGATCATTGAGTAACACTGACAGGGGAGAGACCTGTGTGTAAACAAAACAGGTCTGTCTCCTGCCAGCAATAACATGCTGCTGTGTATTTGTCTGCAGAGCAGAATACATTTTGGCCTAAATTATTGAAGAAATTAGATTTTTTAAATTTTTTACCGGATATGTTTAATAGCAAAAAGTCAAAAACATATTTATTTTTCAAAATTGTCGATCTTTTTTTGTTTATAGCGCAAAAAATATAGCATGCAGAGGTAATCAAATACCACAGAAAGAAAGCGCTGTTTGTGGGAAAAAGGCCATAAATTTCATTTGGGTGCAGCGTTGCATGACCATGCAATTGTCCGTTAAATAATGTAGTATCACAAAAAATGGCCTGGTCAGGAAGGGGGGGTTAATCCTCTGAAGGGCAAGGGGTTAATTAGAAAGCATAGCCCATCTCCAACTCCTGTCTGCCCTCTCCCACTAGTATACTGTCCATGTCTGGCATCTGTGAAAAGGATGTGAAACAATGTCACTAAAGCACCTGGAATCTCGCCAGCACCACTAACATGCGTTCCCTATGGAACATTATAAAAGGTGCGTAATTTCTTCCTTCTGCCTGCATTTCTGCCCAGAAGGTTACTTATGAGTATCTGTATAGCATAGACCCAAACCACCTTAGCTGATTACTGCAGAAACTGCTGCTTTAGATTGGGTCAGGCATCTACCCAAGCAACTAACGTGGGATATTTCTTGGGCCTGTATCGTGGTCTGAAGATAGTGGCTCTGCTGGATAGGCTAACTATAGAATAGGGTGGGCAGATTTGTGGATATTGGTTGTCTAGCTATGGAGTAAGGGGTGCTGGGTGAGGAAGGAGGGTTGAAGCTGGCTGTAGAATGTTATGTTATGTTATACTGTCCACAGAACAATCCTTAACTAAAGGTTGGTAAGTCAAGAGAATAAAATACCTGCTTGGTAGTTCAATACGTAAAACATGAGACTGGATAGTTTAATACTGTCTAGCCATTCTCCTTAAAACATGTCCACATTTTGCCACTGAACACTATGGGGATGATTTACTAAAACCGGAGAGTGAAAAATCTGCTGCAGCTTCCAGGTTTTATTGTCAGAGCTTAATTAACTAAGCTTAAGTTAGAAGCTGTTTGTCTACCATGCTCAACTGCACCAGATTTTGCACTCTCCAGTTTTAGTAAATCACCCCTTCAAATAGCACAATAATTCTTTCTGCTTGTGCCGTGGATTGTCCCAGTTATATTACCATCCTAACAACTATACTGATTTACAATTAGGTTTTAAATACATACAGGGATTGTACAGTTCTGTAGTTTTATTTATATGGTTATTGTTATTGTGTGAGTATCTACCAAACCCTTTTGCTGGACGTCTAGTGATCTTGTAATGTATGCTCGTGATGCAGCAGAGGAATTCTCAACTGCATTTATTGCTAAGATGTGGTGTCGCTATAGTATTGAAAAACTGATGTTTAAAAATGTTAGTACCAAGATATTTCTCACAGCTACCAATCAGATTCAGCCCTGATTTAATAGTATGAATCTGATTTGTGACACAAGAGACAGGGAAAGAGGAATATACAACATCACCCAACAAGAAATATATTTTTGATCTAAGAATTATAAACTGTTATTCTCCACCTGGGGAGCTTGGGCCCTATTACAGCTGTGAGGAATGCAGTGATTCAAGATTATATGGGAATTTGTATTCCGTTACGTCGTTTGTTTTTCCTGAACAAAGGAAGACTACTATGTATGTGGACTTAATGTCATATCAGTGATTGCGTCATATTCCCTCACAGTGAGGAAAATACAAAGACAAATCAATATTGTGGGCGGCACAGTGGTTAGCACATCTGCCTTGCAGTAAATAGGTTATGGGTTTGACTCCCGACCATGGCGCCTCCTGCATGCAGTTTGCATGTTCTCCCTGTGCTTGTGTGGGTTTCCTCCAGGTGCTCTGGTTTCTTCCCACACTCCAAAGACATGCTGGTAGCTTAATTGGATTCTGTCTAAATTGGCCCTAATATATGAATGTAAGTTAGGGACCTTAGATTGTACACCCCTTGAGGGTTAGGGACTGATGTGAATGTTCAATATATATGTGTAAAGCGCTGCGTAAATTGACGGCGCTATATAAGTACCTGAAATAAATAAATAAATATTCCAGTTATTCAGTATCTGGGTTAACTTCTCATTTTGATAGTGGTATAGTCATATACTCTAAGTAACGCTTGATTTTATTACCAGTCTTTTGTAGTATAGGTATACTTTTATAATGCATTTTCCTCATCGTATTTTTATGCAAGTTGTAGCATCCCCAAATTATGCTTTTTCTTTTCTTTGTTTTTAGCATACTGCAACATACACTATAGTGCCAAAAGTATTGGGATGCCTGCCTCTACACCAGTGTTTCTCAACTCCAGTCCTCATGGACCCCCAACAGGTCATGTTTTCAGGATTTCCCTCAGATGAAACAGCTGTAGTAATTACTAAGGCAGTGAAACTAATCAAATCACCTGTGCAAAATAATGTAAATCCTGAAAACATGACCTGTTGGGGGTCCATGAGGACTGGAGTTGAGAAACACTGCTCTACACGCACATGAACTTTAATGGCATCCCAGTCTTAGTCTGTAGGCTTCAATATTGAGTTGGCCCACCCTTTGCAGCTATAACAGCTTCAACTGCTCTGGGAAGGCTGTCCACAAGGTTTAGGAGTATGTCTATGGGAAGGTTTGACCATTCTTCTAGAAGCGCATTTGTGAAGTCAGGCACTGATGTTGGACGAGAAGGCCTGGCTCGCAGTCTCCACTCTATTTCATCTCAAAGGTGTTCTCTGCTCTAATTCATCCCAAAGGTGTTCTATCGGGTTGAGGTCAGGACTCAAATTTATCCGTGTCTTTATGGGCCTTGCTTTGTGCATTGGTGCGTAGTCATGTTGGAAAAGGAAGGGGCCATCCCCAAACTGTTCCCAAAATGTTGAGAGCATGAAATTGTCCCACATGTCTTGTTATGCTGACGCCTTAAGAGTTCCCTTCACTGGAACTGAGGGGCCAAGCCCAACCCCTGAAAAACAACCCCACACCATAATCCCCCCTCCACCAAACGTTACACTTTTTGGCCATAGAGGTGATTGGAACAACATAACTCAATCATTTGGAGGAGTGTCCCAATACTTTTGGCAATATAGTGTACCTGTTGGAGGTCAAATGGATGACAGGACATTCCCTTTACCTCTGGTCTGTAGCACCCTCCTAGTTTAGGTAGGGGGAGCTAGATCCCAATGGTTAGTCAGGAGCTGAGTAGCAGCTCAGGTGTAATAGCCAGAGGGGTCAAATTGTGGTCAGGCCTGCAGGCAGGCCCCTCTGGAATTTCCCCCTGCTCTTAGGTTTTTGGAGGAGCACCTTGGAGGCAGTGGGTGGATCTGAAGAGTGGTTGGCTGCACTCTTGAGTGACTTCAGCCAATCTCCAACAGAATGCTTGGCAAGGGGCTGGGACGCCCTTAAACGTGTTGGAGCCTGCTCAGTAGCAAGAGAAAGTCAGGAGGAAGAGCAGCAGAGTAAGGCGTGAGGCAGAGGAAGGAGGCTGCCAGGAGGCCTAGCGGGATGGGTCCTGTCAGCAAGCCTGGAACTGGAAAGGAGGAAAACTTGGAACTCACTGGCCCCCTGAGGGAGGACCACCTGTATGGCAGGCAAGGAGCAGCCCAGCTGATAGGCCTGGTAGCAGCAGGCAAGTGGTACAGGAGAGAATCTGAGTGAGTATACCTGCACCCCCTGGGCAGATAAGGTAAAAAGCACTCTGGTGGGAAACCAGGTTAGTCCCCTACTAATGATTGTTTACCTCGTTTAAAGGGATAGGAGCTCAAGAAAGTCTCCAGATTGCTGGGTAAAGAGGAGTTTATCTAAGGTCTGGGGTGGTACAACAAGGAGACACTGGCTAGCTCGCCAACAGAGATTGTGTTGCAGAAGAGAAGCTTGTGAATAGTTCCGGGACGTTTGCCCTGAGTTATCGGTTCCCTTGGGGATCATACAGTGGGGCAAAAAAGTATTTAGTCAGGCACCAATCGTGCAAGTTCTCCCACTTAAAAAGATGAGAGAGGCCTGTAATTGGCATCATAGGTAGACCTCAACTATGAGAGACAAAATGACAAAACAAATCCAGACAATCACATTGGCTGATTTGGAAAGAATTTATTTGCAAATGATGGTGGAAAATAAGTATTTGGTCACCTACAAACAAGCAAGATTTCTGGCTCTCACAGACCTGTACCTTCTTCTTTAAGAGGCCCCTCTGTCCTGCACTCATTACCTGTATCAATGGCACCTGTTTGAACTTGTTATCAGTATAAAAGACACCTGTCCACAACCTCAAACAGTCACACTCCAAACTCCACTATGGTGAAGACCAAAGAGCTGTTGAAGGACACCAGAAACAAAAAATTGTAGACCTGCACCAGGCTGGGAAGACTGAATCTGCAATAGGCAAGCAGCTTGGTGTGAACAAATCAACTGTGGGAGCAATCATTAGAAAATGGAAGACATACAAGACCACTGATAATCTCCCTCGATCTGGGGCTCCACGCAAGATTCTCACCCCGTGGGGTCAAAATGATCAGAAGAACGGTGAGCAAAAATCCCAGGACCACACGGGGGACCTAGTGAATGACCTGCAGAGAGCTGGGACCAACGTAACAAAGGCTACCATCAGTAACACACTACGCCGCCAGGGACTCAGATCCTGCAGTGCCAGATGTGTCCCCCTGCTTAAGCCAGTACATGTCCGGGCCCATCTAAAGTTTGCTAGAGAGCATTTGGATGATCCAGAAGAGGATTGGGAGAATGTCATATGGTCAGATGAAACCAAAATAGAACAGTTTGGTAGAAACACAACTCATCGTGTTTGGAGGAGAGAGAATACCTACTGTGAAGCATGGGGGTGGCAACATCATGCTTTGGGGCTGTTTCTCCGCAAAGGGACCAGGACGACTGATCCATGTACAGGACAGAATGAATGGGGCCATGTATCGTGAGATTTTGAGTGCAAACCTCCTTCCATCAGCAAGGGCATTGAAGATGAAACGTGGCTGGGTCTTCCAACATGACAATGATCCCAAACATACCGCCCGGGCAACGAAGGAGTGGCTTCGTAAGAAGCATTTCAAGGTCCTGGAGTGGCCTAGCCAGTCTCCAGATCTCAACCCCATAGGAAACCTTTGGAGGGAGTTGAAAGTCCGTGTTGCCCAGTGACAGCCCCAAAACATCACTGCTCTTGTCAGGAATGGAGATTTTTTATTATGTATTGATGTCATACATATCCATCAGACTTATGTATAAAAGTATAAATATAAATAAATAAATAAATACAAAACTCAACAGAAAGGAAACTAAAATGTCCCAACAGTCCCTGGGGAAAAAAAAAAAAAAAAAAAAACTCAAACATAGCCTGAACGGCTCATAAATAAAAGTCCATAACCTGAAAGGAAAAAACGGAAACTATATACAATATTTACAGTACAAGGCCTTTATGGCCGAGACCACATGACTAAGAGCCTTTATGGCTCAGACAAAAACATAAACCATATGCAATTTCCATATTCAAACCTGCTGCTTACGGCCTATATGGCCTAAACTATATACAAAGGACCTAACCATACCATTATATACACCACAGGGGAGGGCTAAGGAACCCGCAGATCTTCCACGTCTGACCCCTACAACCTACCATGCAAAAGGCTACCAAAAAGATCCGAACGCAAAAATCTAGGGAGTGCTGAAGGCAGAAACTAGGGACAGACCCCACCACCCGAGATCAACAGACCGCAGCAACAGGCTTGATGTTCCTCCACGCCTCCATCCAAGCTCTGCGTCGCAGCCTGTCTTTCTCAAGACCCTGAATTTTCCCCACCTCACCAAGGATGTCACTCGCCACCACCTGAACAGGGAGGACCTTCTGCCGAATGGAGACCTGACACCGTGCCATCCAAGTGTGATAACGGACAACTAAGCTGACTAAAAACAGGGTGTCCAAATTAAAACCCATGCGACTCTCGAATGCTCCGTACACCCACTCCGCATACGACATGCGATGGAGGAAAGGAACACCCAGAGCCCCTCCCACCTGTTTATACACCTCTACGTTAAAGGGGCACTGAAGCAAGAAGTGGTCCATAGTCTCCACTTCACCCCCACACTCCGACCTCGGACAACCACGGTCATCCGCAGGACGGTACTTCAGGTTACCCCTCACGTAGAGCCTGCCATGGAAGGCGAGCCAGGCCTGGTCCCGCAACTTCAGGGGGATCTGCTCCAGATTTATCAACCGCAAACCCTCCCTCATAACATGGCCCGGGCAATCTCTCAAGGCCAGCGGCGCATGGAAAGCAGATGCCACAATCCTCTCACCCAGGAGCCTCCTGGGGAGGGACCGGACCTCCTCCGCAGTCACATGCCACCGCCGGAGTAACTTCAGGCACGGGGCCACATAAGCCGGGAGCTTACCATGCTTGACCCGCAGGCTTCTCACTGGCCCGCCACTCTCCCAACTGTGCAGAAAGGGTCCAAACCAGATCCGGAACAGTCCTACCCATGCAGGCGGTCTCTCTGCCAGCATGTTACCAAAGTTATGTTTCAAGAACATCAGAGAGAAAAAGACCACCGGGTTGACCATACCTAGGCCACCCTCCCGCCTGGATGAGTAAGTCACGTCCCTCTTGACGAGGTTCAGCCGATTCCCCCATAACATCTGGAAGAAACCGCTATAGATCCTCGTATAGAGCGATTCTGGCAAGAGGCAAACGAAGCTGACGTACAAAAAGACTGGGAGCAGGAAAGTCTTGATCAAATCAACCCTTTCCCTCAAGGAGAGCCGCCACCCCTTCCAGCATCTCACTTTGACCTCGGCATCCGACAGCTTGGATTCCCAATTTTGCTTGCTGTAATCAGCAGAGCCAAAATTGATGCCCAACACTTTGATGTTCGGCTGAGGCACTGGGAAGGCGTCCGGGAGTGAGAAGCTCTCACCCTCCCTACCCATCCAGAGAACTTCACATTTGTCCTGATTGACCTTGGAACCTGATGCCTCGGCATACTGATCCATTACTGAAACCACCTCCTGCGCCTCCTCCGGTCCAGAAATGAAAACAGAAACGTCATCAGCATAAGCCACAACTCTCAAAGGCGGATCTCCAGTGGCACCCACCAGCACCCCACTCACCGCCCCGCCATCTAGCCTCCTGACGAAGGGGTCGATGGCAAAGGCATAGAGCAAGGGACTCAGCGGGCACCCCTGGCGCACCCCAGATCCAACCTCAAAGGGCTGCCCAACCCAACCATTCACCAACATGAAGCTCTCCGCCCCTTGATACAATGTCTTCAACCAGCCGATGAACCTCCCCTCCAAACCATACCGGTCCAGGAGATGCCAGAGGTACTTGTGATCAACTCGATCAAAGGCCTTTGCCTGATCCACTGCCAGCAAGTACTTTCCCCATCCTTCAGCCCTACATCGCTCCAGAGCCTCCCGGACAGCTAACACCGCTGTAAAGGTACTCCTGCCCTGGACCGAGCAATGCTGCTGACGAGAAAGCAAACTGTCTGCCACTGACGACAAGCGCCAGAACAAGATCTTCGCCAGAACCTTTCTATCGACATTGAGGAGGCTGATGGGGCGCCAGTTCTCAATAGCCGAAGGATCTTTACCCTTTGACAGGAGAATAACTGCAGACTGTCTCATGGAAGGAGGGAGAGATCCCTCATCCAGACAGCTGTTATACACTTCCGCGAGACGAGGTGCCAGGCGGGATTTAAAAGCCTTAAAAAATTCGGCAGTCAGACCGTCTGGCCCAGGAGTCTTTTTAATGGCCAGACTATCAATCGCTCTGGACACCTCTTCTGCAGTAATCTCCCCAGTCAAACTCGCCAGAGGGACATCACTGTCCAGACCAGGCGTGGATTCCAAAAAGCTCGACATCCCTGTTCGGTCAAGGTGTTTCTCACTCAGTAAATCCGCATAAAAGGACCTGGAGACCTCCAGAATCCCTGACCTGGATTTAGTCAGGGACCCTGTACTATCCCTCAGAGCAGAGATTGTCTTAACTGCTGCACTCTGTTTGCAATTCTGGAAAGGGTCAGGCGAGTGGTATTTCCCATAATCCCTCTCCAGAACCAAAGAGGCACGCCGATCATACTGGAGTTTCCTAAGGAGAAGCTTCACCTCCGAGATTGCCCCCGAATCTCCACCGCTAGAAACAAGGCGGTCGAGCTTCCTCCGCAACTGCTGGTAGGCGTTATACTGTTTAAACTGCCGTCTCTTACCAACGGCCTTGAAAAACCTGCTGATCCGCACTTTGGTGAGCTCCCACCACTCAGACTTACTGCCGCAGAAATCCAGCACCGTCTCCTGCGCCTGAAAGAACTCCTCGAAAGATCGTCTCACCTCCTCGTCCTCCAGCAGAGATGAATTCATCCTCCAGATGCCCTTTCCTCTCAGCGGCGTGTCTGAAATATTCAAGGTGACAGATAGCATAAGGTGATCGGAAAACTCCACCGCCTGACACTCAGAAGGCAGAGTTCTCCCTCAAAAAAAACCTGTCTATCCTAGTCTGGCTATTACCTCTCCTAAAGGTGAAACCCGTGCCGTCTGGGACACTTTGAATCCAAGCGTCAACCAGACCTGCCTCCCTGACTATAGCATTTAGAAAATTGCTATCATATCCCAGCCCGTCAGTGAAGCCTCTCCTGTCCTTGGGCCTAGTAATGGTGTTAAAATCACCTCCAAAGACTACCAGCCGGGATGTAAAGAGGTAAGGTTTAATCCTCGCAAAGAGGTTCTTCCTGTCCCACTTGGACTGTGGGCCATAGATATTAATGAGACGGAGCTCATGCCCCCTTACGAGAACATCCAGAATCAGACATCTTCCGATCTCTACCTCAATTATCCGCCGACGCGTTACCATGCCGGTAAAAAGCACCGCAACTCCGCTGTAAAGCTCAGCCGCAAGAGACCAGTAGGAGGGCCCACGCCTCCACTCACGCTTGGCCAGATGGACATCAGCCAAGGTGGGCAACCTGGTCTCCTGCAAAAAGAAAATATCAGCTTCCATCCCACTGATCAAAAATAAGGCTGTTTCTCTAGCACTTACAGACTTCAGGCTGGCAACATTAATGGTTGCTACCTTTATCGGAGCGGGAACTGCCATTAAGATAATTGAGAGGGACGTTTCTTAATCCTCCTCTTGACTTTCTTGGCAGGGTCCCTCACTCTCTTAAGAGACCCCCCAGCATCCTCGTCCTCCATCGGGGAAGCGGGATCACCTGACCCCTCCTCCTCCCCCGACAAAGCCCCAAACCTATTCCCCAGGGCCACCTCCCCCGCCTCTAAAGAGGACACCGACCCTGCTGAGGACAAAACTGGCTTACTCCGCCTAACCACCAGGGACCACCCCTCCTCCACCTGAGCCCCTACTGGAGCAGAACCTTGGGACTCCCGGGACTCCCTACCGGGCCTCCTACTCCGCCGCAGTGGCAAGAGCAAGGGGGGAGCAGACACTGAGGGACTAGACCTAGCCTCAACCATCCCGGCCCCTTTAGCAGCCTCCCTCAGCTGTTTCTTAGTCCTGGGAGGAGGAACCGGCACACAAGGGGGAACAACAGGGGACTCCAAAGGGGTAGACGAAACAGGGGGGACAGAGACAGGAGGGGCCACAGAAACCTCCCCTTCCCTCACAAGGGCCGCCACAGCAACCAAAGCCGCTCTCTCCAATGCCGCCTCCGCCTCTTCAGCATCTATCCGATCCAACTCTGCTTCAAGCTCCCCCACCGGAAGGTTGTGGAGGGCCTCCGGGCACTGGTTGTATGAATGCCCGAGCTCCCCGCAGAGATTGCATCGGACAACATTGCAGTCCCTGGCCAGGTGTCCTATTTCCTGACACAGGGAACATCTAATGACGGGGCAGGTGGCCGCAAAATGCCCCTTGCCCCCACACCGGTGGCAGACCCTCGGCTGACCCGCATAAAAAATTATCAGGCGGTCCTTCCCTAGAAAAGCGGAAGAGGGAATGTGCTGGAGCACATTTCCAACCACCTTTAAGCGGACGGTGGTCGTCCACCCACCTGTCCATATTCCCCTCTCATCCTTGATCTTCCCAAGGGGCCCCATCACATCCCCATATCTACTTAGCCAGACCACAATATCTGATGCTGGGATGGATTCATTTCTCACCAGCACCGTTATTTTTTTAATTAGGGACTGGCGAGAGACGAGCCTCGGGGTTAGGCCCACCCACCTAGGGCTGGTGACAAAGGTGGCCTCATACCTCTGCCAAAAGAGGTCCAACAATTCTGGCCGCATGAAGGACACGTCATATTCTCCAGTACCAACTGGAGCAATAAACGCAAAAATATCCGCAGCACGGAAGCCCATTTCTAATATGCGGTCTATGACCTCTCTCCTGCTAAGGGGGGGGCCCTCCCCTGACCATTTCAGCTGAACAACATTTCGCCTTGCGGCGGAAGTGGGTAGGTTACCTGCCCTTGCCCGGGCCGATCCCACTGACCCCTGACCTCCCCTAACTGCAGCAGAGTAACGGAGCCCTGATCTAGCCCCAGGGGCACTCAACATCAAGGGGGCATGACCAGGGGAAGCCGCCACACCAGCAGCAGCAACTGAAGGGGCAGATGCTGATGAGCCATGACCTGGGGGAGCCCGGGGCTGGGGACCACCCATACCAGCAGGAGAACCCACCTGAGCCGGACCCGCAGGAGCCTGGACCTGAGAACCTGGAGCCCCCTGAGGAGAAACCGGGGGACATACTGGTTGCACACCAGAGGCCACCATGCCCCCCAAAGGGGCGGGGCCCAGTGGGACCACCACCGGAGGGGAAACACCCTTAGCCAGGACTGTAGGGCTAACCTGCACCTCAGACAATTTTGCAGGCATTATACCCGCTACCCCAGTGTCCAGAACCATCTCACCAACACAATCAGCAGAGTCCTTCTCCCCTTCCAGTGGCTCCCCTGCCTTTGCCAACACGTCCTTGGGGATGCGTTGCAGCATGACAAAGGCAGCATGCTCCTTCACCACCGGCTTAGCCGGCTTGCGGGGGATGACATCACTTTCAGCTTCTTCCTCAGAGTCCTCGGACGTAAACCTGAAGTCGGCTCCACGCAGCTCTGCAACCGCCTCTGCCAGGAACTGCAATCCGCCCACTATCTCCTCCTCCTCCACCTGGGTCCCCCAATCCACAGGCAGCTGCCCAGGGGGGAGGGACTCTGATGATCCTGCCACCACGCTGTCTTCCATTTTAGACGCCATTTCCTCTGAGGGTGCTGTGGGCTCAACCTGCCCCTGCTCGCCTTCCACCAGCAACTCCCCCGACAATTCCTCCACCGAAGAGGCCTCCTCCACCGGACCCCGCATCGCCGCAACACTGCGGCTTCTTGCAGCCTTAAATCTCGCTTCATTCAGATACTTCTCGCTTAGGACGCCGCTCTGGCGCTGCAGCGCCGCCACATACCTCCCCTGCTGTGACACACGAAGTTCCAGCGCCTCCAGGTCCGGTTTCATGGCCTGCCGCTTAGTAGACCATACACGGTCGTAGGATGACCGGAACTTCTTTAGCTCCAGAGTCAGCTTCTGGAGCTTGGCTTCCTCCTTGTCTATTAACCTGGCCCGAGCGGCCACACGGTCCCGGTAGGCAGAATAAACTTCCCCCTTCCTAGGGGCCATTCCCAGGTCCTCTACTGGTGGAAAAGAGAGGCCGGTACTAGGCCCCTCCAGGGCCTTCTCCCCGCTGGACCCAGGCCCAGGATCCGCCAGCCTGCCTGGGCTGGGCAGGGCACTTTAGCCCCAGGCTTCTCGGGCCTTTCTGGAGCTCAGCAGACAAGTGCAACACACCCTCTCTCAGGAATGAATTCACCAATAATGGTGGGACTCAGCTGCCTTGTGAGCTGCAGTACCAGGGCTGGCCAGCGGATGCTCCCAGAAATCAGAGACTCAACTTTGCAGCCAGCTAACACCTGGAACTGATTATGCTGGGGTATTTAAGGGATGGCCAGACTTGCAGACTCTGCCTTGGTGTTGTGTTTCTCTTGGGCCCTGTATCCTGTTCCTGCTCTCTGTTCCTGTCTGATTCTCTGCTACCTGTTCTGATCCCTGGCTTGTCTGACCATCCCTCTGCCTGACCCTCTGTACTACGCTGCCTGCTACCTGTTCTGATCCCTGGCTTGTGACCCTGACCATCCCTCTGCCTGACCCTCTGTACTACGCTGCTAGCTACCTGCTGAACCTGGCCTGTGACCCCGACCAATCTCCGCTTGCTCCCCCTGTACCTACCTGCCCAATTGATATTGACCCGGCCTGCCTGACGACGCTTGCTTGTATGTACTGTTATCTGTGGGTGGTTGGTTTGGTTTGTTTGCACTGTATTATGTTTAGTATTGCACTGCGTTTATGTTTGTATTGTTAGTGTTTATCACATATCTGAAGTCTGCATTTCCCTGCGTCAGTCACACACCTCTGGTCACACCTGGGAGCCCTGACATTACACCAAGGCCATTCCTGACCAGAAGTGGCTGCACAGGGAAGCCATCTTGGCTTGTTGCTGGGAAGGATGGATCTGGATGAGGTTGTGTATTTATATCTGCTAGTGTTTGATGACAGGGAGTATGCTTATCAAACTCTGAAGGAGTATCCCCGGGATGAACTACTAGAATGTATACGGCTCGCTCATGTTCTAGTAGATCAGGGCACAGAGTTCTCTGAGGTGCAGCCATTGATTGAGGTTTGTGCTGAGTTGGTTTCATCTGGTTCCCCCGAATGCAGGGATGAATTTTTGCCACCATTTAGTGCAGACCAGGTAGAGTCCCTGGTGTGGTTATTAGAGGATGATGTGGGTTACTTTCTGGAGCGTTATTCCACATGTTCACCACAGACACTAAGAGATTGTATAAACGCAGTGCAGTCATTGACCAGACAGGCTTTGTGTAAGCTCAGCTTTGTTCAACCCATACTGCAGACATGGACAGACTTGTTGCACCCAGCCTCAGTCAGCTTACAAAAACCCAGTCCTGCTTCTAACTCTACTCCTGTATTCCCACCAGCTCCTCCAGTTACAGCCCAGTATACTTGGCTATCTACCGCATGTCAGTACCCTGTTCCCACTCGCTGCACCTATCCTGCCTTTAACCCTGTAAAAAAGCCCTCTGTAGCAACTGCTCCCTCTCCTGTTCCATCCTCCAGTTTTTCTCTGTCTCCAGCTGCTCCATTCGTTTGCAGACCTGCGTTTACTTGCAGTGCTCCAGTAGTTAAAACCAGAAAAAAGCGAAAATTCTTTCCAACCAATACCATCCTGCCAGTATCCAAACCGGTGAACCTGCCTTCCGTGACTCAGCCTGAAGCCTCTACTCAGCCTGAAGCCTCTACTCAGCCTGAAGCCTCTACTCAGCCTGAAGCCTCTCTTCAGCCGGATGCCTCTCTTCAGCCGGATGCCTCTCTTCAGCCTGATGCCTCTCTTCAGCCTGATGCCTCTCTTCAGCCTGATGCCTCTCTTCAGCCTGAAGCCTCTACTCAGCCTGAAGCCTCTACTCGGCCTGATGCCTGCATTCAGCCTGATGCCGCTACTCAGCATGATGAACTGATCCAGCCCGACGATCCTATTAGGCCAGTTGACTCGATGCCCGCTGTTGATCCAGATGATCCGGTACCTGATCCAGTGCCTGCTGTCGTGCCAATTGACTCAGAGCCCGCTGTCATACCTGGTGACCCGGTGCCCACTGCCTTGCCAGATGACGCGGTGCCCGCTGGCAAGCCAAATGACCTGATGCCTGGTGACCCAGTGCCCGCAGTCTTGCCAGACGACTCGGTGCCCGCAGTCTTGCCAGACGACTCGGTGCCCGCAGTCTTGCCAGACGACTCGGTGCCCGCAGTCTTGCCAGACGACTCGGTGCCCGCAGTCTTGCCAGACGACTCGGTGCCCGCAGTCTTGCCAGACGACTCGGTGCCCGCAGTTCCGCCAGTTGACTCGGTGCCCGCAGTCTTGCCAGACGACTCGGTGCCCGCAGTCTTGCCAGACGACTCGGTGCCCGCAGTTCCGCCAGTTGACTCGGTGCCCGCTGTTCCGCCAGTTGACTCGGTGCCCGCAGTCTTGCCAGACGACTCAGTGCCCACTGTCGTGCCTGGTGACTCGGTGCCCGCCGCTTCGTCTGGGGGCCCGAGACCTGTCGCTCCACCTGGGGGTCCGGCGCCCGCCGCTCCGCCTGGGGGCCCGAGACCTGTCGCTCCGCCTGGGGGCCCGAGACCTGTCGCTCCACCTGGGGGTCCGGCGCCCGCCGCTCTGCCTGAGGGCCCGAGACCTGTCGCTCCATCTGGGGGTCCGGCGCCCGCCGCTCCGCCTGAGGGCCCGAGACCTGTCGCTCCGCCTGGGGGCCCGAGACCTGTCGCTCCACCTGGGGGTCCGGCGCCCGCCGCTCCGCCTGAGGGCCCGAGACCTGTCGCTCCACCTGGGGGTCCGGCGCCCGCCGCTCCGCCTGAGGGCCCGAGACCTGTCGCTCCATCTGGGGGTCCGGCGCCCGCCGCTCCGCCTGGGGGCCCGAGACCTGTCACTCCGCCTGGGGGCCCGAGACCTGTCGCTCCACCTGGGGGTCCGGCGCCCGCCGCTCCGCCTGAGGGCCCGAGACCTGTCGCTCCACTTGGGGGTCCGGCGCCCGCCGCTCCGCCTGGGGGCCCGAGACCTGTCGCTCCATCTGGGGGTCCGGCGCCTGCCGCTCCGCCTGGGGGCCCGAGACCTGTCGCTCCGCCTGGGGGCCCGAGACCTGTCACTCCATCTGGGGGTCCGGCGCCCGCCGCTCCGCCTGAGGGCCCGAGACCTGTCGCTCCGCCTGGGGGCCCGATGCCTGTCGCCCCTCCTGGGGGCCCGGTGCCTGTCGCCCCGCCCGGGGGCCCGGTGCCTGTCACCCCTCCCGGGGGCCCGGTGCCTGCCGCTCCGCCCGGGGGCCCGGTGCCTGCCGCTCCGCCTGGTAATCCGATGTGCCTCTGCCCGGAGTCCTGCCCGATGTGCCTCTGCCCGGAGTCCTGCCCGATGTGCCTCTGCCCGGAGTCCTGCCCGATGTGCCTCTGCCCGGAGTCCTGCCCGATGTGCCTCTGCCCGGAGTCCAGCCCGATGTGCCTCTGCCCGGAGTCCAGCCCGATGTGCCTCTGCCCGGAGTCCAGCCCGATGTGCCTCTGCCCGGAGTCCAGCCCGATGTGCCTCTGCCCGGAGTCCAGCCCGATGTGCCTCTGCCCGGAGTCCAGCCCGATGTGCCTCTGCCCGGAGTCCTGCCCGATGTGCCTCTGCCCGGAGTCCTGCCCGATGTGCCTCTGCCCGGAGTCCAGCCCGATGTGCCTCTGCCCGGAGTCCAGCCCGATGTGCCTCTGCCCGGAGTCCAGCCCGATGTGCCTCTGCCCGGAGTCCAGCCCGATGTGCCTCTGCCCGGAGTCCAGCCCGATGTGCCTCTGCCCGATGTGCCTCTGCCCGGTGTGCCTCTGCCCGGTGTGCCCCTGCCCGGTGTGCCCCTGCCCGGAGTCCTGCCCGGTGTGCCGCTGCCCGGAGTCCTGCCCGGTGTGCCAGTCTTTGATATCCCGCCAGTTACCAGACCCGGGCGGTGGAACATTTTGCCCAGCTAGGACTGTTTGGAGCGTCCTGAGGCCGCTCCTTGAGGGGGGGGTACTGTCAGGAATGGACTAGCCAGCAATGGTGGGACTCACCTGCCTTTTGATCTGCAGTACCAGGGCTGGCCAGCGGATGCTCCCAGCAATCAGAGACTCAACTTTGCAGCCAGCTAACACCTGGAACTGATTATGCTGGGGTATTTAAGGGATGGCCAGACTTGCAGACTCTGCCTTGGTGTTGTGTTTCTCTTGGGCCCTGTATCCTGTTCCTGCTCTCTGTTCCTGTCTGATTCTCTGCTACCTGTTCTGATCCCTGGCTTGTCTGACCATCCCTCTGCCTGACCCTCTGTACTACGCTGCCTGCTACCTGTTCTGATCCCTGGCTTGTGACCCTGACCATCCCTCTGCCTGACCCTCTGTACTACGCTGCTAGCTACCTGCTGAACCTGGCCTGTGACCCCGACCAATCTCCGCTTGCTCCCCCTGTACCTACCTGCCCAATTGATATTGATCCGGCCTGCCTGACGACGCTTGCTTGTATGTACTGTTATCTGTGGGTGGTTGGTTTGGTTTGTTTGCACTGTATTATGTTTAGTATTGCACTGCGTTTATGTTTGTATTGTTAGTGTTAATAAATTATATTGTTTATCACATATCTGAAGTCTGCGTTTCCCTGCGTCAGTCACACACCTCTGGTCACACCTGGGAGCCCTGACAGCTCTAGAGGAGATCTGCATGGAGGAATGGGCCAACATACCAGCAACAGTGTGTGCCAACCTTGTGAAGACTTACAGGAAATGTTTGACCTCTGTCATTGCCAACAAATGATATATAAGAAAGTATTGAGATGAACTATTGATATTGACCAAATACTTATTTTCCACCATAATTTGCAAATAAATTCTTTCCAAATCAGCCAATGTGATTGTCTGGATTTTTTTTCTCATTTTGTCTCTCATAGTTGAGGTCTACCTATGATGCCAATTACAGGCCTCTCTCATCTTTTTAAGTGGGAGAACTTGCACAATTGGTGTCTGACTAAATACTTTTTTGCCCCACTGTATACCCCCTTACCCTCTCACCACCTCATCTCAGTTCAAATACCGCAATAAATAACAAAACTAAGGCTCAAGGACTGATTTCTGACTCTGAATGCAAGCTTGTGTGGAGAATGCAGATTGCCTGGCTGTGCAGGACTATAGGGGGACCCAATTAATCACCAGCCCCTAAGGGGGTAGTGCTACATGTGTAATACCCTCTGGTGTGACAGACATAGAAGGACAAGACCTGGTACAGGTGCATATGGTAGGTGTAGGTCCAGGGAATGATCTGAAGGCAGACTGAATACTGCTGAGATTCTAGAGAGATTCAGATTGGATCTGTGTAGAATGCTGGTCCACAGCTTGAGCACATGAACTCACAGGAGCAGAAAGCAGATTTATAGTCAGGATGAGCAGGGAACAGTCACAGCTGTGCAACAGATGTACCAATTTGAAAAACAGAAGCTAAATTATTATTATTATTATTATAGAGTATTTACGGTATATAGCGCCAAAGGGTTTGCTCAGCGCTGTAATCAGAGTCAAGGCCAAGATAAGGGAGGGAGGTACTAATGCAGCAGGCAGAAGATGAGGTCTTGTCACAAGCAAAGGTCAACAAGAGGAGATACAGATGAACAAAAGTCAGGAGGCAAGTCAGGTCAAACAGTAGATAGCATAATGCAGGTCAGGCTACGGGCCACAGGAGGTGATGGCCACTCAACAGCTCTTCTAGATTGTGCTCAGCTTTAAATAGCCCTTTTGGGGACAGTGACAGACATGTGACAGACCAGTGACAGACATATGTGTAGGATGCTGTCACAGTATTTATGGAGTTTGGGACAGCGCCATAACATATGGATCGGCCATAACAAATGGTCCCCATGGTCCCTTCAATACCTAGCACAAAGAGGGTTTGCCAAGAAGCCCATTTTAGGCAGTTTAAGAGGAGTGTAATGCACTCTAAGTAGTATGTACAGTTGGGAGAGATGCTGTGACACATTCAGGGAACTATAGCAGACCACCTCCATAGCCTTTTCCCATTGTTCTCCGGTGAATTCCCACACACTCATTGTACTCTGGCTTTACATGGGTATTTATCTAGGTAGAACCGTAGTAACTGTAGGTAGCAGTTTGAAATAAAGCCCCTAATGGAAGAAGTTTGTTTCATCACATGAACCACTGGAGTAGGAGAAAGACAAAAGTCAGGGGGAACAAATTGAGCTGTTACAACATGTCTCAATTGCAGATATGCAAATAAAAGTACATCTGCAGAGGGGCACCAAATTTAGTTTGCAAAGCAGAGAAGGTTACCAACTTGTCACTGTCAAATACCTGTGTTACATGTGTGATACCATAGCCTTGCCACTTGGGTGCGTATTGAAGCTTGGCCAGTTCAGGGTATGTGGGATTATGCCAGAGAGTACTAAAGCTGGTATACCCTGTGACCCCTTGCAGTTGTTTGGTTTTATGCCAGACATTGTGCATCAACCTATATATGGGAAAAGATCTATCGACCTGCTAACCACCAAAGCTAATGGACACTATTCAGTGCTCCTACTCCTTGACCTCTCTGCGGCCTTTGACACAGTCGACCACCCCCTCCTCCTCAAAAAACTACACTCCCTCGGCCTCAGAGATTCTTCTCTCTCCTGCCTCTCATCCTACCTGTCACAATGCTCTTTCAGCGTTACCTATAATGCTACCACCTCCCCCTCACTCCCCCTCTCTGTTGGGGTCCCTCAAGGCTCTGTCCTCGGGCCCCTTCTCTTCTCCATCTACACCTCCTCCCTTGGCCAACTCATACACTCTCACGGCTTCAACTACCACCTCTATGCCGACGACACACAAATCTATCTCTCAACCCCCCACCTCACCCCCTCGGTCTCCGCCCGAATCACACACCTACTGAGCAACATATCAGACTGGATGTCGCTCCACTTCCTTAAACTGAACCTCTCCAAAACCGAGTTTCTTGTCTTCCCCCCAGCCTGGACACCACCCCCCACTGACTTCTCCGTCACATCCAACAACGCCACCATCAAACCCGCCCCACAGGCCAGAGTACTTGGTGTCATTCTGGACTCCAACCTATCCTTCCAGCCCCAAGTCCAATCTTTAACAAACTCGTGCAGACTCCACCTCCGCAACATCGCCAAAATACGCACATTCCTAACCCCAGAAACCACTAAACAGCTCATCCAATCCCTCATCATATCACGACTCGACTACTGCAACTCCCTCCTCACTGGCCTGCCTCGCCCCTGGCTATCCCCGCTTCAGTCGATCCTGAATACGGCTGCCAGACTCATTCACCTTTCCAACCGCTCCATCTCCGCCACCCCTGTCTGCCAATCCCTCCACTGGCTTCCGATTGCGCAACGGATCAAATTCAAAATCCTAACACTGACGTACAAAGCTGTCCACCATACTGCCCCGTACTACATCACTGACCTAATATCCAAGTACCGCCCAGCACGCACACTCCGCTCCTCACAAGACCTCCTTCTCTCTAGTTCCCTGGTCTCCTCCTCCCATGCCCGCCGTTGATTGCGGTAGAATTGTGGTCAGAGTGTATGATGCTGGCAATGACCTTGTTCAATCGCATAGCTAGTATTTTTTGTAGGATTTTTATATCAGTCTGTAGTAAAGAAATGGGCCTGTATGCAGTGGGGTAAATACCCTAGGCAACAAAAAATTGGTGCCCTCCACAGAAAGAGCCTGACATAGACCAAGAACACCCCTGCCGTCCACCCTAGCTTTCCACTACACCAGCCACCATCCCCCATGGCGAGAGAGAGAAAGACACTCACCTTCACAGCTCCAGAAATCCCCAGGAGAGTTGAACTGTGTATACACCATCATGAAACCCACAGCATCTCTTGGAACCCACCAGGTCCCCATGCCACGTGTGTCACCTCTTCCATCCCTTCTTCCAAGGGGCAGTGCCCCCCCCCCCCTGAAAAATGCCGCCCTAGGCAAATGCCTTGTTTGCCTTGTTGTAAATACACCCCTGCCTTTATGAGTTGGGGTTACTGGAGGTTTTGCCCAGCTTCAACAGTAGAACAAAGGGTGGCCTGAGCCATGAAATTTGGCAACCTCCTGAGACTTATTGCCTCATTGTAAGTTGCAAGCAAATGAGGTAACATGTAGTCTGCATATTCTGAATAGATTTCCATTGGGAGCCCATCTGCCCCTGGGGCTTTTGAAATGGGGAAAGAAACACCTGCCTCCTATACTTCCTCAATAGTGATAGAAGAATCTAGCAGGGTCCTTTGGGAGTTGGACAATTGTGGCAGCCACACAGTTTGAAAATAGGCCTGCAGTTAATCAGAAGGACAAGATACCTTAGGTTGGTATAGAGTAGAATAGAACGAGACCAGCTCTACTATCACCACATCAGGGGTATTCAATAGAGTGCCATCTTGAAAGTGCAGAGCAGAGATGGTTGGGCAGTAGTTTGTGCTCTGACAAGTTTAGCTAGGAGGCGACCAGCTTGTTCCCCCTCTGAAAAATAAGCTTTTTCTCCACTACGCAGTGCGCTAGACTCAGGTATGCTTCTTGTGCTGCCTTAGAGGCCTCCAAAGGGTCAGAGATATATTCCCGTTCCTTCCTCTACATTAGCTGCGACAACTGTTCCTCCTGACATCTGCTAATAATTTTAATAGCTGTAATCTCTGCCAAAAAGATACCCCAGTGGAAGCATTTAAAAGCATCCCAACGCATTAAGGGGTCATGAAGGCATTGTGCATAAAAATTGGGTGATGCGAGCTGCCAGTATGTGAGGAAATTAAGTGCAATCATTTTCCATGGAGTACTATTAAGGGAGGAATTGGGCCTAACATTTTCTACCACCACTAGAAAGGAGTGGTCTGAGCTGCACCCAATGGCATATTTAATATCTTGAACCAGAGTGTTAGATATGGCCGTTCCCAAACAAAGATCAATCCTGGACAAAGTGTTATGCTTTTTGAAAAAACAAGAGAGACTTCAGTATGCAGTGGGTTTCCCGCTCTCCAGATATCCTACCTCCTCCATGAAGCGTGTCAGAAGAGTACCACTACTGGTGAGACCCATGGCCACAGGAAGATGACTAAGTGATAGTGGACCACCCCTTTGAAGTCTCCCATGACAAAAAGGGGAAGGTCTGGTCTATCCAGCAAAACGTCCACTAGCTATCACAGAACCAGAGTAGAGAAAGGAGTCGGTACATAGACCAAGGCCAAAATACATCGAACTGCATATAATTTACAGTGTACAAATCTAAATCTACCTTCATGGTCAATACTAGAAGAAGCATCAGCTCTATGGTCAGCCAGCAGAACCGCCGGCTGCATTCTCGGGTTCCCTGGTGGGATGGGAGAGTCCTAGAAAGCTGTGGAAGGCAACGGGAACATCCCTTCCTGCTCTTGTAAAAGCGATCCAGTAGCTAATTAACCACTAGGATTGCTTTTACATGAAAGCTGACTGCCAGCTGAAAAAAACTATACCAGATGACGGCATCATTCTGGTATAACTACTCAAAGTCCAGCGATGTACCAGTACATTGCTGGTCCTTGTTGGGCATATATGTAATGTTCTTCTTTTTCATGAGCGTGTTATCACTGAAATACATGAAGCGCATTATCGTCTCATATCTATGCCTGCCCATGGCAGTGGAGAACATGGGCATATGATGAATCAGGTCTGTGGACCAATATGACTGCAATTCATTCTTTTTTGGAATGCCCATGTTGAGAATTAGGCTCAAAAAAGGTTTACATTTGGAAACCGTGATAGGTTTCCATGTGAATTGTCTGGCAAGAGCTGAATTTGGGTGAGCAGCGATGTATTCTTGTGTATATAAATTGTTTTGGCCCACACTCAACTGATACAAATCTTCTGTGAAAAACAGCGGAGGGGCTTAATGCTAGTGCTTGCAATTTGCAGTGAATAGGGCCAATCCTGCTAACACTGCATTTTTGGGGACACTATACTAAGGTGGTAGATAGTTCTGTTCATGATCAACATATTGATCTGTACAAACACTATACTATACTGTGCAGCACAGTGGCTAAATGGTTAGCACTTCCGCCTGGCGGTACTAGGGTCGTTGGTTAGAATCCCAGCCACGGCACCACCTGCCTGGAGTTTGCATGTTCTCCCTGTGCCTGCGTGGGTTTCCTCTGGTTTCCTCCCACCCTCCAAAGACATGCTGGTAGGTTAATTGGATCCTGTCTAAATTGTCCCTAGTATGTGTATATATGAATGTAAGTTAGGGACCTTAGATGGTACACCCTTTGAGGGTTAGGGACTGATGTGAATGTATAATATATATGTGAAAAGTGCTGCGTAAATTTATGGTGCTATATAAGTACCTGAAATAAATAAATAATAATAGTGGGGGTGATCAACATCCTATAGTGTGAGTGTGATAGTGTGTAAGCAATCTAACACTAGCTGACCCTGACACTATGATGTCTCTAGTGACAGTAATAAAGTAAACAGTGAAAACTTCTATATACTGACACTGTACTAATGTTACTGGGTGAAAGGGGCAATCAAAGGGTTAAATCTGCTAATCTAACGTGTGTGTAAAAGGTAGTGTTTTCACTCACAGTGTGGTGTTCTCCCCTCTCTCCCTGGACCAACAGGGAGTATCCCGGTGGGGGGGGGGGGGAACACATGCGGGCTCACGCCCAGAAATAGATCACAACGTAAGGGTACATCACTTTGCTCAGAGCCGATGCTCATCCATGCATTGTAAGCAGGTGGTGGTGGAAAAAAAAACCTTAAAACATATATATTTTTACTGTTTAAAAAAAAATACTTTCATCAGAGTACTACTCTGGGGAGGTGATCAGGGATTAATTATTTTTTTTACACTTTGCATTGCAGGTGCAATAATGAATTGAATTGTCATGAATGGGTTATTATTATTATTATTATACAGGATTTATATAGCGCCAACAGTTTACAAAAATAAGGTAGACATTACAGTTACAATACAATTTGGTACAAGACGAAACAGAGGTCCCTGCTTATTAGAGTTCACAATCTAGGAGAGTTCATGACAGTTCAAAATACTAGCGATCTGTGATTGGCTACAGCTAATTACATGGTGCAGGGTGCTGTGATTTGCCCATGTACCATGTGAGTGTTGTAGGCCAACCACAGATTGATTCACAACAGCTTTGCTGACATTGTGATCATCAGGTCCTGATTACTGGGATCCACATTCCGATGTGTCCGGTGGACACATTGGTTGCAGGGGGGAGCGCTGTGGTAAGCAGCTTTGCCTATGCATACCAGTCGGCAAGTGGTTAATTTAAAAAAAAAGCAATGCTATAAAAATATTTAAGAGAATCTCTTCTAGATCAAGTGGCTTTTGTCACTGTCGGGAGGCACAAAATAATATGATTAAAACGTTGTTGCTTATGCAACATGCTCAGCTCTCTTCTATTCCTATGTGCCTTCTATCAGTTGATGTGGAGAAGGCCTTTGATAGGGTCAGCTGATCATTCCTACGGAACTCTTTGTCCCAAATAGGACTGGGCTCCAGGATGACCTCTAGCATCTTGGCCATATATTCCTGCCCCTCTGCAGGGGTGAGTGTCAATGGATCTCTTTCCCTATGGTTCCTGACCCTCATCAAGGCCCTCTCCTCCAATCCTCGCCGACTCTTCTCCACCTTCAACTCTCTACTCTCTCCACCCCCACCTCCACCCAGCACCTCACTCACCGCCCTTGAGATTGCCAATCACTTCAAAAACAAGATTGACACAATTCGCAAGGACATTGCCGCAACTCACACGCCCTCTCAACCCGTCCCCTCTCACACAGCTACCCCCTCATCCCCCCTCCCCCTCGACATTACCCGCAGGGACTTCGTCACTGCTCAAACTCCCTCCGACCCCGTTCCCCCTCACTCAGCTACCCCCTCATCACCCCTCTCCCACGGCCCCACCACTGCTCTGACCTTTTCTCCCACCCCACCCTACATTCCTCATACTGAAGCTCCCCCAACACTCCACACCTTTGACCTTACTACCATTGAGGAAGTCTCCAAGATCCTCTCTGATGCCCGCCTCACCACCTGCCCCCTCGACCCTATCCCTTCACAATTCCTACGACTGCCCTCCCCCTCCATCCTACGCTCCCTCACCCACATCTTTAATCTCTCCCTCTCCTCCGGCACTTTCCCCTCCCCACTGAAGCATGCACACATCACCCCCATACTTAAAAAGCCCTCCCTGGACCCCAATGACCCGAACAACCTCAGACCCATCTCCCTGCTCCCACTTACATCTAAACTCCTCGAGCGTCTCGTCTACACCCGCCTATGCTCTCACCTCAATGACAACAACCTCCTCGATCCCCTACAGTCTGGCTTCCGCCCCCTACACTCCACCGAAACCGCCTTACTCAAACTCTCCAACGACCTTCTAACCGCCAAAGCTAATGGCCACTATTCAGTGCTCCTACTCCTTGACCTCTCTGCGGCCTTTGACACAGTTGACCACCCCCTCCTCCTCAAAACACTACACTCCCTCGGCCTCAGAGATTCTGCTCTCTCCTGGCTCTCATCCTACCTGTCACAACGCTCTTTCAGCGTTACCTATAATGCTACCACCTCCCCCTCACTCCCCCTCTCTGTTGGGGTCCCTCAAGGCTCTGTCCTTGGGCCCCTTCTCTTCTCCATCTACACCTCCTCCCTTGGCCAACTCATACACTCTCACGGCTTCAACTACCACCTCTATGCCGACGACACACAAATCTATCTCTCAACCCCCCACCTCACCCCTTCGGTCTCTGCCCAAATCACACACCTACTGAGCGACATATCAGATTGGATGTCGCTCCACTTCCTTAAACTGAATCTCTCCAAAACCGAGCTCCTTGTCTTCCCCCCAGCCCGAACCCCACCCCCCATTGACTTCTACATCACATCCAACAACGCCAATATCAAACCCGCTCTGCAGGCCAGAGTACTTGGTGTCATTCTGGACTCCAACCTATCCTTTCAGCCCCAAGTCCAATCTTTAACAAACTCGTGCAGACTCCACCTCCGCAACATCGCCAAAATCCGCACGTTCCTAACCCCAGAAACTACTAAACAGCTCATCCACTCCCTCATCATATCACGACTCGACTACTGCAACTCCCTCCTCACTGGCCTGCCTCGCCGCTGGCTATCCCCGCTTCAGTCCATCCTGAATACGGCTGCCAGACTCATTCACCTTTCCAACCGCTCCATTTCCGCCACCCCCCTCTGCCAATCCCTCCACTGGCTTCCGATTGCGCAACGGATCAAATTTAAAATCCTAACACTGACGTACAAAGCTGTCCACCATACTGCCCCGAACTACATCACTGACCTAATATCCAAATACCGCCCAGCACGCACACTCCGCTCCTCACAAGACCTCCTTCTCTCTAGTTCCCTGGTCTCCTCCTCCCATGCCCGCCTCCAGGACTTCTCCAGGGTGTCACCCATCCTCTGGAACTCCCTGCCCCAACCCATCAGATTATCACCTACTCTCCTCTCCTTTAGGCGCACCCTGAAAACCCATCTCTTCAGGGAAGCCTACCTCACCCCCTGCTAACTTGCTGACCTCCTCCACTCTTCCTACCACTCCATCCCCCACAGCTATCTCCTCCTGTACCACTATCCCATCCCTTCTAGATTGTAAGCTCGAAAGAGCAGGGCCCTCGATCCCCTCATGTTTTGCATTGTATTGGTATTGTTCTGTCACATGTTCTGTCCCCCTTTGTAATGTACAGCGCTGAGTGAACTATTGGCGCTTTATAAATACTGTATAATAATAATAATAATAATGGTTTCCTATTAATAATGGTAAGCACCAGGGCTGCCCCCATCCCCTTTGCTTTACACATTAATAATGAAACATTTTTCAGTTGCCCTTAGGCACAATCCTAACATCTCTGGGCTACCCATGGGAGCATTACAGGTCAAATCATCTTTATTTACAGATGACCTTCTGTATGTGACTCAACCTCGTATAGTGATGCTGTCTATTCTACAGGAACTCCAAAAGTTTGAATCTGTAAGCAACTTTAAATTAATTTCTGCAAATCTGTAATTCTAAATGTCCCACTTTCAATGTCAGTAGTGCAAGCACTTGAGCTGAAATTTTCCTCTTTTATGGTTTGGGAGAATTAATACCCTGAAAATGGATGACATTCTGAGATTTTTATATCTTTTCTAAACGGTCCCAGTATATGTTGCTACTTCATTTGTCTTAAATTGCAAAGGGCCTTTACAGCCTTCATATGGGGATCAAAATATCCTCGGTGAATCATAAAGTACTTTCCTTGCCCAAGAATAGAGGGGGTGCTAGCGCCCCAGATGTGGCAGTGTATTATCAGACATCCATCCCTGTTTGGATTTAAGATTGGTTTCATCATTCCCAGGGGAAAATATGGGTTAGACTTGAGCAACCTATGTCTCCATTAGACCTACAGGCTCTACCTTGCATCCCACCCCCTAAGAGGAAGGATATTGGCACTCTTCAGGCTCTTACTAAACAGAACTTGGGCAAGCTTTATTGGTTGAACTAGATGTACTTATGTCTTTTTTCAACCTGACTAACTATGTAACTATGGGATACCTTGGTTGAACGCCTCAATATGTCAGCTTATATTGGCCCTATGGCACCCTTATTCGATAATCCATCCTTTCCTATAGGGGTACATCGGCATACTTTGAGCCCCTGGACTAAATCCACACATTGCCTCCTGGCCTGAATCCTTCCAGCTGGTAATCCTTTTTCTAATCTTACTGTCTCTTTTACAAATGTATATGGAATGAACCACTGGTTCCTGCAGTAACAACTGATATCTTTCCTTCATTCCATTGCTGATAAACAGAAACCTAAATCCCATCCCACTCCATGAAGATTTGTTAGTTAATGATTCACTCCCAAGGCATGTAATCTCTCAAATTTATTTCATTTTGTCTTCTCTTTCTCATCCAAATCTCCCAGCTTATACTGTTTTATGGCAGAGGGAATTAAAAACCCAAATTGGAGAGAAAGACTGGGAGAAAGCATTCATTTTGTCATATAAGCTTCTATAGCTAGCATTGCACAAGAGAAAAATTGTAAAATCTTGACACGATAGTGTAGGTGCCCAGATACTCTACATTGATACTACTCCTCCTTTTCTAGCCTGTGTTGGCGATGTGGGAGTCAGGAGGGCAATTTGCCTCATATCTGGGCTCATTGCCCCTAATTAAGAGGTTCTGAGCTTCTGTTTTACAATTGTAGTGTAAAGTCACAGGGAATTTTATCCCCAATATTCCTCCAATTACCTTACTGTGCATATTGCCAGGCCCAATCAAAACTGCAAAATATGACATTCTTTGTTATTTTAGAGTTGTTATTCCTAGACATTGTAAATCTACAAATGTGCCTGCTTTGGCCAAATGGGTGCTGAAAATGGATTCACTCAGGGATTTGGTATACTTACTAGCGGAGGAACATGATAGACTAGACAAACATACCAGGACCTAGGCCAAGTGGACCATATTTGTAACTCACAAGAGTTTTGAGCCATTTTACTCCCTGAGAGGAGTTCCCTAGGCTTTGGGTTCTGGAGTTGGGTGGAGAGTCCCCCTTCCTTCCTTCCTTCCTTGCTTCCTTCCTTCCTTCCCCATTAGATTAACTCTGTTAGCATTGAATGCTGGGGCCCTTTCTTATCTATAAGAGGTAATGATTACTTTCATGACTATGCCTTGCCCTGAAATTATTACTTACTGTAGTGTTCTACCTACTTGAATGAGCTTCTGGTAGATAGACCTTCTTTATGTAATTATGATGATTTCATAGTTGTATCTTTGAATTTTAAAAATAATAAAAATAGGATAAAAAAAAGAAAAAAAACCTACAAAAATACTTAAGAAACCCTCTTCATGTATAAATAGGCAAATTGCAGGTCAGACAAAGAGTCCCTGATCTGCTACAAACCCAGTTAAGGTCAGGATTTGACAACTAAACCCAAAAGTGCTTTGGAAAGACAGCCAATTGTGCTCTGCGCATATGTAGAAGTAATCAGGTGGCTTTTCAACTCGCATCTCTTCTACAGAACCTATGAAAGTGGTCTGAGTCAGAGACTGTGATTTCTGACTGAAACCAGGGCCACTGCCACCGATTGGGTACTAGGGACTCAACTAGGTTGCCATATGGCCGATCACTGGTTACAACCCAACCCTGAGGCTCACACTTTTTTCATTTGGATTGAGTAAGGGAGGGCTATAACCCGTTTTTGCCATCATGTACGTCCAATTGAGCAGATTTCCCTTCACTTTCTGTCCCATAGCCAAACAGGGAATGAGAGGAAATCCCTCCAAAGTGAAGGAATCCCTGGTAGTCACCAGGTTCACCAGAACTTGTGTCCCCATAGGAAGATATCCCATCTAGTAATCTTCTGGTGACAACCCAAAATTTGGGATCTTCCTTGACTTTCACTTTTGATGATATCAGTAAACAATGCAAATAGAGAGGGTGAATCTCCCTAACAGGAACACAGACAGCAATAAAAACTGACAGGTGTTCAGATCCCTCTCCACTCTATTCAAAACTAAAAGCAGAGGATTTAGTTTCTGCTTTAAAGTGTTACTAAACCCACAACAGTAAAATCAGTCTTTATATGCAGTAAAGCATGCTTGTTACACTCACTTTGGAACCTAATGGGTTAAGCCTATGCATTGTGTAAAAAGTCTGTTTGATCCTGACTTCTCTGATCCTCCCCTTCCAGTGCCCCCCTCTTATCTGCTAATAAGGCATATTGTGTGGAGACACTCTGCACATGATCTGTTTGGTGTGTATTGCTAGAGAGTTTTTTTGTCCTGGGACCATGCATTTGATCAGCACAGGGCCAATCAGCACTGTAGAGACAGAGTTTAGGGGTTTTGCATCCTCCTAGAGCAGAAAGATAACTCCTCCCTTAAGCTTTAACCAGTGCTCTGCTGGACACTGATAGAAGTCACAGGACTGCTATATATTGCTGATAAGAAAAGGTATTTAGCAGTTTATATTTACTAAAATAATTGCACTTCCATGCGTACTGTGGGAGACCAGATAGAGTGAATGCAGAGTCCTGGGTTTAATAACACTTTAAACTTTAAAGGCCAAAGAGCTTTTATAACTTTCATATTGTGACCAGACTTTAACAGACACATCTCTGGTTAGATTTATTCAGAAAAGTAATTTTATGGCAGATAATTGAATTATGTTTTTTTCAAGGTGGCTATTATAAATGTCTTTGTTAACAAGTGACTTATTGCAAAAGGTTGATCATACAAAAACAAACAGTATACCCAGCAGGACAAAATAAGGAAAGGATCCTGTAGCTGCCCTCTCAGGGCTCACATGCTCTGTCCATTCTTCTCCTATTCATGAATCATTTCACCGAGTAATTAAACTCTACACATCATATTCATGGTGGAGGCTTTTCTCTGCATGGTTTCATTGTCATTTCTACATCATAATCTATTATTCTTTACAAGCCATCAGTCACAGCCCTTCTTACTTCCTCCAAGTGCGGCTTGTCAAAGGCATCCTCATCACCAAAGAAGTGAGAAATGTTATAATGAAAGCTTTGTCTACACCCAGCAGTATTTTTCACATATGTCCTTCCTGCTGAGGCAGAAAAGGTGACATGAGAATAGTTTCCCATTTCAATATATTATGGATATTATACTGTATTAAAATGAATATAGACAATATCTCAGTAAGAAATATATTTGATAAATTAGAGCATATAATTAAAGATCAGCTTTCACCACCCTGCAGATAGATGATCTCTCATTTGTTGGCATTGTTTTCTATATATCATTATTCCTTATGACTTGAAGCCTAGTATGCTATAGATCTGTGTTTTTCAACACTTTGTTCAGTCGTGGCACCCTTTAAAGCTATGCACAATCTCGAGGCACCCCAGACTGACAGGAAAGGGGCAAACAAGACCATCCTCAGGTGCTCAATGTCCTCTATCAATCTATGATGTCATTGAGTTTTAGGACACTGGCAGCTAGTCTGCAGAGTGCCAAGCAGGGGCGCACAACTCATGGGGCCCCTGGGTAATAGGGGATCATGGGGCCCCTGTGTCCTTGTCCAAACTCAAAAAAGCCTATGAAAAAAGGTACCAGGGGCATCTCTTGGGGCCCCCTACTGACCCCGGGCCCACTCCCACTCCCACTAGGATCTCTGTTCAACATTTACAAACTGGAGTTGAATGGTTCTTTAAAAGCTTTAACAAAGTTCGCTGAAAGCCCTAAAAATGCTTGCAATTCACACTGCTCTTATTAGACATGTGCAGGATGAAAAAAATTAATTTTGTTACGATTCGGATCAATTCATTAAGTTACTAATTTAATTTTGTTGCATTCTTAACTAAATTAGTTTCATTTTGTTTATTCATTTTCTAACGGATTCAAATTGTTTCAGTGGATTCAAAGTATTCAAATAGAATTTGAAAACGTCCGATCTGAATTTTTGTGAAGAATAGCTGGTTCTAGTCTATTCAAAATTTGAATTTCGAAAGACAGCTATATTCTATTTTATTTTATTCTATTCTTTTCTGATCTATTCTATTTTTTTCTATTCTATTCTCTTCTGTTTTACTCTATTCTTTTATATTCTATTTTATTCTATTCTTTTCAAAATTCAAATTTCGGAAGACTTCTATATTCTTTCTATTTTATTAAATTTTTTTTCTATTCTAATCTACAGTATTCTATTATTTTATTTTCTACTCTACCCTATTCTTTTCCTTTATTATTATTATTATTATACAGTATTTATATAGCGCCAAAGGGTTTGCTCAGCGCTGTACAATAGCGAGGGTGACAGAACATGAGACAATACAGTAACAATACAATACACGAGGGGGTCCAAGGGCCCTGCTCTTTCGAACTTACAATTAATTTCTATTCTACTCTTTAATTTTCTATTCTACTCTTTAATTTTCTATTCTATTCCTCTATTTTCAATTATGTTATTTCAAAACTATCATGTGCTGCTACCCACGCCACAAAAATAATTGCAAAAAGGCTGCAGCAAACACCAAAAAGTGTTTCCACTCAATAAATAATGATAAAAAAGAAAGTGTTGTGCTGCCACACACACATCTAGAAATCTACTAACCAACCATCATGTGATCCCCTACCGCACTATTCAATGCAATAATTAAAATAATAATAATAATAAGTAAAAATTACGATATCAAACACAAGGACCAAAACTCACAAATTATAATAAATACTATATAACGATTCCCCACAACAATAAATAAAGCAATATATAATGAGCCAATAAAAATATATGCGTGAAAAATTCATAAATAGGGAAATGTCAATAATAAAAACCCGACAGTCTTACTAACCCCCAAAAAGTGCTAAGTGCAATAAATATATAAATTAAATTTAAAAATAGTCTAGTGCCAGAAATATTCAGCGAATAGTAAGTCCAATGATAGTTCAATAATACATCAAAATGTGTTCCACACTTCTGTGCCAAAATGAGTGCCAATTCTTGTGGTGGAGGTGCATGAGATGTATTGGATCCACTGGCACTCATTTTGGTACAGAAGTGTGGAACACATTTTGATGTATTATTCAACTATCATTGGACTTACTATTCACTGAATATTTCTGGCACTAGACTATTTATTAATTTAATTTATATATTTATTGCACTTAGGACTTTTTGGAGGTTAGTAGGACTGTTGGGTGTTTATTATTGACATTTGCCAATTTATGAATTTTGCACTCATGTTTTTATTATTTTCTAGTCTGGTCTTATTTTATATTGCTTTATTTATTGTTGTGGGGAATTGTTACTGTATACAGTATTTATTATAATTTGTGTTTTTTTGCCCTTGAATTGATATCATCATTTTTCCTTCTCTATTATTATTAATATTTTAATTATTGCATTGAATAGTGCGGTAGGGCATCACATGATGGTTGGTTGGTTAGTAGGTTTCTAGATTATTCTATTTTTTCTATTATTTTCTTTTCCACTCTATTCTTTTCTATTATATTCCTTTATTTTCTATTACACTCACTGGCCATTTTATTGGGTACACCTTGCTAGTGACAAGAAAGTATCCCCCACACCATTACACCACCAGCAGCCTGAACCCTTGATACAAAGCAGGATGGATCCATGCTTTCATGTTGTTTATGCCAAATTCTGACTCTATCATCTGAATGTTGCAGCAACAAGTCTGCCCATTCTCCTCTGACATCGAGACATTGTCGTCCGCACAACTGCTGCTCACTGGATATTTTCATTTTTTCGGACCATTCTCTGTAAACCCTACAGATAGTTATACGTGAAAGCAGCAGTTTTTGTAATACTCAGACCAGCCCGTCTGGGACCAACAACCATGCCCCATTCAAAGTCACTTAAATCTCCTTGTTTCCTCCTTTTGATGCTTGGTTTGAACTTCAGCAAGTCATCTTCACCACGTCTAGATGCCTAATGTATTGAGTTGCTGCCATGTGATTGGCTGATTAGCAATTTGTGTTACCAAGCAATTGAACAGGTGTACTCCTGCAGAGCGGCGTAGCGGCGCGATCTGTCACCGGCCGTGTACCTCGGACACGGCTGATGACAGATCTGAGTATCGGCCCCGTTGCCGGTACCATGTGACCTGCTGTGACCAATCACAGCAGGTCACATGACAGTTGTATAAAATGGATGGCTTCATTCATGCCATCCATTGTATACTAGTGTCTAGCTGTGAATGGTCACAGCTAATCACATGCACACGTCATGTGATTAGCTGTGGCCAAATCACAGCTAAGCACAAAAAAAAAAAACCCTGAATGAATCGATGTCATTCAGGTAAATGCTTGCTTATAGCAAAGTAATTCTTTGCTATAAGCAAATTGTGTAAAAAAAAAAAAAATACTGATCACTTCCTCAAAGTAGTACAATGTTACTATGGTAACATTGTACTACTTTGGTCATAGTGAAATATGAAAAAAAGATCTTAAAAAAAAGAAAAAAAATTTAATAACAAATAAAAAAAAAAAAAAAAAAAAATATATATATATATATATATATATATATATATATATTATTTTTTTCATACTGTCACCAGTCAGTGTCCCTGATCACTGCCATGCCAGTTATTTGATGACGCTGTACTGCACTGGTGACAATATGTAAAAAAAAAAATAGCGAAACTAATTTTTTTCATTTTTTCGTTATGACAAAAAATTTTTTTTCATTATGACAAAAAAAATACAACTTAAAAAAACTCACCATGCCTCTTATGAAGTACGTCGGACTGTCTACTTTGCAAAAAGGGGTCATTTGGGGGATATCTGTACTGTTCTGACATTCTTGGACCTCATGAAATTAGATTGGCTGTCAGTACTTCAGGATTGATCAATATTCAGATCTATACCATTTTTTGTGAACTCTAGAACTTTCCTGCAAACTAAAAAATACATCCTAATTTGGGTTATTTTCACCAAAGACATGTAGTAGAATACATCTCGGCCTAAATTTATGAAGAACAATTATTTATTTGCAAACTTTTATAACAGAAACAAAGAAAAACTTTTTTTTTCAAAATTTTTGGTCTTTTTTTGTTAATTTAGCAAAAAATAAAAACCCCAGTGGTGATTAAATACCACCAAAAGAAAGCTCTAGTTGTGTGAAGAAAATGCTAAAATTTTCGTTTGGGTACAATGTTGTATGACCGTGCAATTGTCATTCAAAGTGTGAGAGCCCTGAAAACTGGCCTGGGCAGGAAGGTGTAAAATTGCCCGGTATTGAACTGGTTAAAATACAGCCACTTACCTGTCCCTCGGTCCAGCAGTGTCCTCACCACCACTGGTTTCACTAGTTGTCTTCTCTCCCTGGCTTCTTCAGTGTGGGCACCCGGCTGGGACAGCTTGCGGCTTCACAGCCGGGTGCCCACTGCGCATGCGTGAAAAGTGCTGCGCTTTGTGAATGGCCCCATAGTCTTCTGGGACCTGTCACGTGTCCCAGAAGACTACGGGGAGGGAGGGGGAGGACAACATCCGCTTCCGATCGCCTGGGCAATTGCAGCGGAAGTGGGAGCGGGTACCTGTCAAATTTGGGTACCCACTCCCCATCCCCCTCCCCCGCTCCCAAAAGGTCTGCAGTCTCTGGTCATCTCCTGTACTGTGTCCGCAGTCTCTGGTCATATCCTGTACTGTGTCTGCAGTCTCTGGTCATCTCCTGTACTGTGTCTTCAGTCTCTGGTCATCTCCTGTACTATGTCCGCAATCTCTGGTCATCTCCTGTACTGTGTCCGCAGTCTCTGGTCATCTCCTGTACTGTGTCCGCAGTCTCTGGTCATCTCCTGTACTGTGTCCGCAGTCTCTGGTCATCTCCTGTACTGTGTCCGCACTCTCTGGTCATCCCCTGTACTATGTCTGCAGTCTCTGGTCATCTCCTGTACTGTGTCCGCACTCTCTGGTCATCCCCTGTACTATGTCTGCAGTCTCTGGTCATCTCCTGTACTATGTCCGCAGTCTCTGGTCATCTCCTGTACTATGTCCGCAGTCTCTGGTCATCTCCTGTACTATGTCTGCAGTCTCTGGTCATCTCCTGTAGTACATCCGCAGTCTCTGGTCTTTTCCTGTACTATGTCCACAGTCTCTGGTCTTTTCCTGTACTATGTCTGCAGTCCATTGGTTCAGAATATTTTTTTTCTTGCTTTCCTCCTCTAAAACCTAAGTGCGTCTTATCGTCAGGTGCGTCTTATGGAGCGAAAAATTTGGTATTTTCTTTTCTAAGTGCTCCAGTTTTAGTAAACCCAGTGTCTTTGAAGAAAATCAGCAATAGTCAGCAATATGTTTACACTTCAAATTTGTTTTTGAATTCAATTTCATTTTCAAATTCATTTTGAATTCTATTCGAATTTTTGGATTAGGAGCAAAATAAAACTCACAGGTCTAGCTCTTATACAAGCTGTAGCCTATGTGAATCAGGCCTTAGAGTGTATTATCTAAGAGACGATAGCCTTAAATATTTTTGAGTGACTGAGCACCAGAATTTTGAACCTAGCAGAAAATAAAAAATATGAATAAACGTGAAATATGAGTAGACAAAAATAAATAAATCCAGCAAGTAAACAGCAAATGCAATTATTGGTTACCATTTACCCTTACGTACCTCTGTCCTTGACCTACCTCTCTCCTTAACCCCCCCAATTTTTATCTCCTACCCCACACATCTTTCATCCTGACATCTACCATCCCTCACATCTTTTATCCTTTCTGAAAAACAGGTATTGAAGTCAGTGTACCCTCTGCTTAGCCACAATACCATCCCTGGTAATTTCTCTGCCCCTCTTCTGCACATTTACTTCCCTTTTTGATGCTGATTAAAGTTTTACATTTGGTACAGTTGGAAATTCTGTGTGCCGTTCTACTTTTGCTCTCAAAATGGAACATAACTGTCTTATTTAAATGTTTGAAACTTTATAACACTGTATTATGATGTTTTCACCTGCTTTGGCTCTAAACTTTTATAAATAAAAAATAAAAAAAAAAGGATTGTTGAGTCTGTAAATTGTGAACACAAGAAAATGTAGCCCTCTACATTGCAATACATAGTAATTTAGTGCAATATAGCACAGTATAGCACCATATACCAGTTAAAGTGATATTAAAGGTAATAAAAAAAAACAAAAAAAAAAACTTGTCATACTTACCTGCTGTGTGCAGTAGTTTTTCACAGAGCAGCCCCAATCCTCCTCTTCTCAGGTCCCCCACTGGTGCTCCTGGCCCTTGTTCCGAGTACCCCCAGATCAAGAAGCTTGCTATGGGGGCACCCAAGCAGGCTTGCTCCCAAGCCACTGCTCTGTGTGTCCATTAACACACAGAGCCATGGCTCGGCCCTGCCCCCTCTCTCTCCCCATTGGCTGTGATTGACAGCAGTGGAAGGAAGGGGAGTCCCCGGAGAGCTGAGGCTCTCGTGGACATCGCTTAATCGCAATGGGTGAGTATTAGGGGGGCTAGAGGGGTTGCCTGTACAACCACTTTACCTCTCCAGACATCAGCTCTCCCTAATCTACTCCAACACACATTAACAAAATGGCTGCTGGGTACTACCCTTTCATAAAAAAAAGATACATTGAATCTTTTTTTCCTTGCTAGAGATGGAATCTTGGTAACTAAAAAAAGCTGGTAAAAATAAAATAGAGCAGGGCTTGATCTAGGTTAGTGTTTGTTTCAAATGCTGCTTTATGTATAGACATTCTTTCTTAAACCCAGACTGTCCAGACAGTTGGGTCACCTGCTGACTTGGAACCATTCACAGACAGCTTAACTCTTCAATAGGACACAGAAATTGAATCCAACATAATTTTACTTCAGCTAATTGCAGTACAGTGGATGTTTTTCCAGTCTTTTGAAGTGTAAGAAGACAATAATTTTCCCAAGCACTGTCACTGTGAATAACTTACACTGACTGAGGGAACATGGTAGAAGTGGGATGGATCTAGTTAGGACTAAACTAACCAGTGCTAAACAGGAGGGGAAGAGGAAAATTCCAAAATCTTGTTAAATAGGTTGTAGTGTCCCAAAACTGAAACTATATGTGACCATACTATTAAATTATGACAACCTAATGAAGTTCAACACAACACAGATAAATTACATGAAAGTGGGGCAGAACAGTTTGCTAGGAAAAAAAAGTTTTATATTCAGTGTCAGTATTAGTGTCAATGTCAATGTCAGTGTGTTTTATGTAAGGAAAAAAAAAGGTTTTGGCTGGAGACAGAATTCAGCATTTCTTGGTTGTGTAGAAATTTCAGCAATTTAACCCACTATTCTGGAATGGGCAGATATTTACTAGTAACAATGGAAATAGGTTCCTGCTATGTAATTTATCTGACATGTCCATATAAGTTCTTTCAATTATGGAACACATATTGTGAAAAGTACCATGCTCTGAAAACTGTATGTAGTAAATACATGTAATGATAGTATTCAGTAAATCAATTCCTTCTTCCGCATACCTTTATTTACATTTTATTCTATGTTTCCAAGCAGACCAAGTTGTCCAGAAAAAGTGGCAGGAGCTTTGACAAGCTGCAAATTGCCAGTGGTGCTTGAAAAAGACACATTTTATTTACCGTATTTGCCGGCGTATAAGACGACTGGGCGTATAAGACGACCCCCCTACTTTTCCTGCTAAAATGTAGTGTTTGGGCTATACTCGCCGTATAAGACTACCCCTCTTCCAATGCACACCAGTGGGAGGAATAGTGCCCCATCATTGATGTCAGTGGGAGGAATAGTGCCCCATCATTGGTGTCAGTGGGAGGAATAGTGCCCCATCATTGGTATCAGTGGAAGGAATAGTGCCCCATCATTGGTATCAGTGGGAGGAATAGTGTCCCATCATTGATGTCAGTGGGAGGAATAGTGCCCCATCATTGGTATTAGTGGCAGGAATAGTGCCCCATCATTGGCATTAGTGG
Source organism: Staurois parvus (assembly GCF_062004578.1). NCBI lineage: Eukaryota > Metazoa > Chordata > Amphibia > Anura > Ranidae > Staurois > Staurois parvus. The sequence continues at coordinate 1,315,000 of NW_028317858.1, read as the reverse complement.
CAGGAATAGTGCCCTATCATTAGTATCAGTGGAGGAATAGTGCTCCATCATTGGTGTCAGTGGGAGGAATAGTGCCCCATCATTGGTATCAGTGGAAGGAATAGTGCCCCATCATTGGTATCAGTGGGAGGAATAGTGCTCCATCATTGGTGTCAGTGGGAGGAATAGTGCCCCATCATTGGTATCAGTGGGAGGAATAGTGCCCCATCATTGGTATCAGTGGGGGGAATAGGTGCCCCATCATTGGTATCAGTGGCAGGAATGGTGCCCCATCATTGGTATCAGTGGCAGGAATAGTGCCCCATCATTGGTGTCAGTGGGAGGAATAGTGCCCCATCATTGATGTCAGTGGGAGGAATGGTGTCCCATCATTGGTGTCAGTGAGGGGTGGAATAGTGCCCCATCATTGGTGTCAGTGGGGGGTGGAATAGTGCCCCATCATTGGTGTCAGTGGGGGGGAGGAATAGTGCCCCATCGTTGGTGTCAGTGGGAGGAATAGTGCCCCATCGTTGGTATCAGTGGGAGGAATAGTGCCCCATCATTGGTATCAGTGACACCAATGATGGGGCACTATTCCTCCCACTGAGACTTGCTGACCCTGTTCTCGTATGGTGCTGCTGCAGCCAGCATATGTGGTTGCAGCAGCACCTCTACACAGCACACTTACCTGCTGCTCCGGCACTCAATTTTCGCGGGGCCGCTCGGCTCCGCCCCCTCGCCAGTGATTGGCCGCCTGTGTGCCTTTCCTGAGCTACAGTTCTGGCGGCCAATCACCGGTGAGGAGGCGGAGCCGAGCAGCCGCACGAACATCCAGTGGCCGAACTGAAGGAGACGCCGCGCTTCCTGGACCGGATCGTCGTGGGACTGGATCCAGGTAAGAGACATCAGCCCCTGCAAACCCCTGTACTTAATGCCGCAGCCCCCCTAACATGTGTACCGGCGTATAAGACGACCCCCGACTTTTGAGAAGATTTTCAAGGGTCAAAAAGTCGTCTTATACGCCGGCAAATACGGTACATAATTCAAATCATGCAAGAACCAATGGCTATATTTATTGTGAACATTTGGGAGTTTTGTAACTCATTGGTAGTTCAAAACAGGGAGTTTCAGGGCTTTTCCTGCCCACTTTTATTTAAGAGAAAGTAAAAGTTCTCATCAAGCAGATTCCCACACATGGGTTTCCACCATCAATATGGGTTTCCACCACCTAACAGACATTCCCAGTGCTCGTGCACAAAACGCTGCACTTTTGTCAGCTTGACATTGTCTTTCCTGCAGCTCCCTGCTGCTCCTTCCTTCACAGGCTTGTGCTTTTGGCTGTCCTGCACAGACATGACAGACATGCACGTATCTGCTCTCTTACAATCATAGACCCCCTCGGGAAGGTGGGGCGGGTGGTGCCCTGAACTCTAGTTCTGTCTCTAACATAAAGCCAGCACACTTGTACCATTTAATATAATCAAAATGCAGTGCTAAAATAAATATTAACCTCCTTAGCAGTCTGATTATGTCCATATTTCTGTGCTCAAAGCGGTACATGTTTTTGCATGGAAATATGTATTTTTTTATTGTAGGCCTGTAATTTTTAGGAATAACTCACTGAAATCTGTCCGAACAAGAGTCTAGTAAAAACTTGAAACACGAAATCATAAATTATAATTTAATAAATAATCATAAAAAATAATAATATAATAATAATAAATTTAATTAAATAATATAATCAAACCAAAAACACTGAAATTTGAAATATAGCGCCAAGTTCGCACATCACTGAGCAAAGTCGCAAAATCGTTTTCAGTGTCTGATGACGAATTTCCCCACAAATCATTATCACTCAATTCTGCAAGTGGTTCTGATTTACTATCGCTGTTCTCTAGCTGGTCTAAAACCACTTTTGACCTAAAGGGACCCTTTTTGGACGCCATGGACGTTTCTCAGTTTCCAGACAGAAAGAACGGTAAAAATGTAGGCAGGGCACAGGACAAAGCACTAGGGACAAAATGTATGTGAAATGGTTTGATACAGTAATGTTTTACTATGTGATTTTAGTGAATGTCACTTTTTGTCATTTTTTAATTTCCCGCCGGTTCCGTCCCCCATACGTCCCGATGCTCACAGGGGACGGAACCCAGATGACAGATGCCGGCATCCGCTGGATTACATTGCCGGGGACACTGCAGGAGGGACATCGCGGGAGCGCAGGACAAGGTAAGTGATCAAGGGATCCCGGAGCAGCGCCGCATGGTAAGCCTGAGTGTAGCTCGGGGTTACCGCTTGTGGTACTGAAACTTTACCACGAGCTACACTCGGGAATACCACCAGGGAGGTTAAATAATAAAGTGAAATAAATGGTGGTAAACGCACAGAGATATGCACTAGCAAGTGACGTAATAGTGATGTCTTGATGAAGACAATAAATATTAATAATGTGACAACAGCATCATATCAGTACATTTTATCGTATGAAATAATTTCTAATAGAATAAAAGTCCATAAGTAATTCAAAGGTGCGTCAGTTTCCCAGATGAGGAAGATATCAAACATTCGCTTTAAACCTCCATTGCATAATCATAAGGTGCACGCGACTTCCATGATGAGAAAAAAGGGGTGTGCTTGCACTCACCAGACCAAAAATGATTTTACGCATGTAGTATAAGGGACACTAGTGGTCATCTGGAACCCGGTATGGATGTGGCACTCTGATGGCGCTTGGTATACCCAGGGCAAGTACTCCAGACCTCTCAGTAGACCCTCGTCGATGGTAGGAACTTCTCACAGGTTTTACTTACACCTGGCAACAGGTGAGTTCAGCAGCAATGGGAGATCCACCTTAAGTAGCTCAAAATAAGCCACCTGGACAAAAAGTGGTATTATTATATATAATGAAGAAATGCCTTTTCAACCTCACAGCATTGACAATAACTGAAAATATGACCACCAGATTTATAATTAGCTTGTCAGAGACGCCCACACACTTGACCTGAGTATACCAAGCGCCATCGGAGTGCCACATCCATACCCGATTATGCTCCCTACTGTACCTGGGTATTCTGGAGAAACTGTGTGCTATTGGATTCCTGCCTGGCAGCCAGTTCTGACAGTGGAGGACCTCTCATCTGGCTGCAAATGGCTTGCCCAGCTACCTTTGCCTCATCAGGTGCGGCCTACTTTACCTACTAATGGAGGAAAGCTGTGAAACTTATCCTCTTATTCAGAAACCTAGGGAATTGTGGGAAAAAGAGTTAAAGAGGCCTGCACCTGCATCTGGGCATGGTGAGTAAACAGGCACCACATTAAAGAAGTCTATCTAGATTGATTGTGCAGACACAACAAAAGGAAGGTTTTTATAAATGTAGTTTGCAAAAGCACAGCTATCCTTTAACCCCTTCCTGTTCACCCCTTCCCACACATATGTATTGGACAGTTGTAAAGGGGTTATACAGACAGCAATAAAAACCCTAGAAAGGCAAAAAGGCTGTTAGCACATGAGTGACTTTCTTTCAGTAATTAATTAATAATATTGTTTGTCGGTGATTCATCACAAAACTACTCACATCGCTAACAATTTATTGCTGAAGAAAGATTACAAACTTTTGCGTTATGTTTACTTTCCTGATGTCATATCCTGTTGCCATTATTCTTCTTGACAATGGCTTCAGATGAAGAGATTTTGCTTCTTTGCCTTCTTGGATTTTTTTTCTGTTCTATGTGTACAAGAAATGGAACATCAACATATCAAGCATATGTACTGAGTGTATCCTTTGATAAATTCAAAGATATTCTGAAAAATGCTTTAATTACAGTAGAATGTCAATGCAAACCTTTGATACTCTGCTTGGATTGATTTCCATTGATCTCATTAAAGAAAGAACTGGAATGAGGCTTGCCTGGTTGAAGAAATGCTAATGATCACATTAAGATAATGACATTTTTCAAGTTTCCTTACCTACACACCATTAGTTTACTTTGGAAGCAGGGAATGTGACTTGCACCAAACATTTAGTGGATAATCACCAGCATTTATATCACATAAGGACAGAAAAGATCTACTTGCACTATTTGGTAATTGTCATCTTTATTGTCACAAGTCTGGTGATTAGTAGAGATCGCTTTTGGCATTTAGGCCAACAAATGTACAGTACAGCATACAGCTATCTGTATGGACGTCTGTTGTAACCTGCACAACATGCCCAGAGATTCTGATGGGTTGGTTTTTGAGGATTATTTATATAGTCATGTAAAAGAGATCCAATGGATCATGGGAGAGAAATTCTTACTGAATATTTCTGTTCTGAGGAAGATTTTTCTTTTAGCTTACCAAAATTAAGTATTTCCCCAAAAAAATACAATCCATGACTCACATATTTCATGGAATTGAAAAAAACAGTAAATTGTCATTTAAGAAAGGTATATTTTTCCATATTACAAATAGGAAACACTAATGCATATTTTTCAAAGTGTATATGAATATACAGGCTTCACTTATCAAAAGATTAAAGTAAGTTTCATTTTACATGAGTTGAACAACAGAGGTAGCTCTTAAACAAAGCTGTGTCAAAGATTAATCTTTTTTTTTAGACTTTCATAGCAGCCCCAAGCTGAATAATAAAGCCTGTTGCCTGCCAGCAAAGGGCCCTTGCTGAGTGTGTCAGAGCAGTGGTCTTCATTCAGGTGTCCAGCATGGCCCCTGGCTATGTAAGAGCATGAGCTCTACAATCGATAATAACATTCACTTTTTATAGCTGTAGAGATTGACCTAAAATGCAAATTCATGCTGCATGCCAATCAGAGCCCTCTAGCACTCACAGCTTAGGGGGCATGTTGGACCTATGCAGAATAGAACAACAGCTTTGACATGCTCAGCAAGGGTCCATCTTTACAGCATGCTGGCAGGGGACAAGCTTCACTATTTAGGCTGGGGCTGTTATGAAGTTCACAAAAAATAATTTCTGGAACAGCTTAGTGCTAGATGTGCAAGGTATGTGTAAGAGATCTCCAGTGAGACGAATCGTGAATAGAAATGCGCATGTGCATAGAAACCGCCGGAGAAGAGTGGTCGGTTATGCGCATGCACGCGGAAATGCGTGATCGTGCACATGCACGTGCACACGCATGGCGAAGATTGGCAGCAGACAGGCTATTTAAAGAGTGCCTCTGCCCATGATAGGTGCTGACTGGTCTTCAGCTCCCCCGTGCCCTGCTTATTCCTGTGTGATTCCTTCGTTGCTGACCCGGCTTGTTCCTGACCTGACTCTGATTGCTCTCCTGATTGATACTGGTTCCCGACTTCGGCTCTGCTCCTGACCTTGGCTTTGCTTCTGATTCTGTACCGTGCTGTCCTCCTGTTGATGACCCTGGCTATTCCTATGACACTGCTCCTATCTGTTACCTTTGCTACCTGCCTTGCTCTGGTGCACGCCTGGCGATCTACAAAACCCGCTCTGCTTGTTTCTACTGTGCCTGAATCAGAAGATCATCAGTCTTCCAAGGTCATCATCTGCAAGAGCTGCAAACAACATCTACTGGCGCTCTTGTCCCCCTGGTCCCTAGACTCCCTCTGTTTCAACTCCAGTGGGGTCAGGGCTAGTGACACAAGTGAGGCCGACCTCGTCATTTCAGTCTCCCATCAGGTACGTATTGTGTTAAACTAATTTCCAAAGAATCTTACATTGCATTAATGGAATCATAAAAAACACCTTTAACCTCCTCCTACTGGCCGTATGCATATATGCGGCCTCTTGACAGGTGAGCTTTAACATTGAGAGGCCACATACATGAGTCCCAAATGTAAACATTTCTGTGCTGAGAGCACGTGCCCTCCCAGCACAGTTACCCATGAGTACTGGAAAGCTCCCGATGCCTACATGCAACGAAAGCTTTCCGATCATGTAACCACTGTGACTTCCAATCACAGCGGTCCAATGAACAAAATGCCCTCCTCCCAGCATTTCCATCCTCTTAAAGGTGGCGGGAAGGGATTATAGACGTTTGACATCCATTACATTATAATAAGGTAATGAGATGTATAGATATGTGTAAAGATACAAAAAAGTTTATATGATATACTATATACAGGTGTACCTGGGTTTACGAATTTATTGCGTTCTCCGGGACGTTTCGTATTGTGAAAAATTCGTAAACCGAAATGCAGTTTCCCATAGGAATGCACTGAAAACCAAGTAATCCGTTCCGGAGGTCAGAAAAAAGTAAAAAACAGTCTTTTATCTGTCCAAAACACTTTATAAAGTGCACTTTAAAGGCATAAATACTGTACAGGGACATGATTAAAAATTAATTCGTAAATGCATTGAAAACCAATTAATCCGTTCCGGAGGTCAGAAAAAAGTAAAAAAAGTCTTATCTGTTCAAAACTCTTTATAAAGTGCACTTTAAAGGCATAAATACTGTACAGGGACATGATTAAAAAAAAAAATCAGAAATGCATTGAAAACCAATTATTCTGTTCCGGAGGTCAGAAAAAAGTAAAAAATATCTGTTCAAAACTCTTTAAAAAGTGCACTTTAAAGGCACAGGGCCGACGCTATAAACCTCCTAGGCGCAACGCATCCTGGTCAAGCTTACTTCGTATTGCAAAAAAATTTTCAATGGATTTTCATATATAAACCGAAAATTACATTAACCGAGGCATTTGTAAACCGAGGTATACCTGTATACCATATATATATATATATATATATATATTATTATTATTATTATTATACAGTATTTATAAAGCGCCAATAGTTCACTCAGCGCTGTACATTACAAAGGGGGACAGAACATGTGACAGAACAATACCAATACAATGCAAAACATGAGGGGATCGAGGGCCCTGCTCTTTCGAGCTTACAATCTAGAAGGGATGGGATAGTGGTACAGGAGGAGATAGCTGTGGGGGATGGAGTGGTAGGAAGAGTGGAGGAGGTCAGCAAGTTAGCAGGGGGTGAGGTAGGCTTCCCTGAAGAGATGGGTTTTCAGGGTGCGCCTAAAGGAGAGGAGAGTAGGTGATAATCTGATGGGTTGGGGCAGGGTATATATAGTATATATTTATATATACACATGTACATGATATACCAAGCTAATTTTTTTCCATCAGTTTAAAATGCTACTAAAAGGTAAAATTTAAAAAAAAATAACAAACATGTTATACTTACCTGCTCTGTGCAATGGTTTTGCACACCGCAGCCCTGATCAGGGGAGTATCATGAAATCAGTGGGCCTATGTGCAAGATCAAAAGTGGGCCCTAGGCACTGAGAAAGAGAAAAATGTGGCATGCTTTGTGTGCAGCGAAAAGTGGGTGTGTTTTAAATTGTGCTAAATATTGGCTTGGCTTAAAGGGGTGTGGTGGAGTGTTTGACAAATCTTGAGTGCAATTAAAAAGCAGCTCATTGCTGTAGAATGCTTACTTCACATATTTCCTTTTTATTCCTTTTTTTGAATATTGTCCAGCTTTTTTTCATTACATAGACAGGCTCTTAGCAAGGTGCATTAAGATAAATGAATGAGGAAATGTTTACCTAATCACTAATACAGCATGTAAGGTGGTGTGTGGTATGTACAGGAGATGGGTACGGAGTGTATGGCGGTGGGTGGTATGTACAGGAGAGGGGTACAGAGTGTATAGCGGTGGGTGGCATGTGCAGGAGAGGGGTACAGAGTGTATGGCAGTGGGTGGAATGTGCAGGAGAGGGGTGCGAAGTGTATAGTAGTGGATAGCATGTGCAGGGGAAAAGTGCAGAGTGTAAGGTGGTGGGTAGTACGTGCAGGAGGGAGCTGAGGAGTGTACGGAGGTGGGTGGTATATGCAGGAGAGGGGTGCAGAGTGTATGGTGGTGGGTAGTACATGCAGGAGAGGGGTGGTGAGTATATGGTGGTGGGTAGTATGTGCAGGAGAAGAGTGCAGAGTGTATAGTGGCCAGTGCTTAGTGCAGGAGAAGAGTGCAAACTGTAAGGTGGTGGGTGGTATGTACAGGAGAGGGGTGCGGAGTGTATGGTGGTGGGTAGTACGTGCAGGAGAAGAGTGCAGAGTGTATAGTGGTGGGTAGTACGTGCAGGAGAGGGGTGTAGAGTGTATGGCGGTGGATGGTATATGTAGGAGAAGGGTGCAGAGTATATGGTGGCCAGTGGTAAGTGCAGGAGAAGAGTGCGAAGTGTAAGGTGGTGGATGGTATGCACAGGAGAAGGGTGCAGAGTGTAAGGCGTTGGGTGGAATGTGCAGGAGAAGGGTACAGAGTGTATGGTGGTGGGTGGTATGTACAGGAGAGGGGTATGGAGTGTATGCTGTTGAGTAGTATGTGGAGGAGAGGGGTGCGGAGTGTATGGTGGTGGGTGGTATGCATAGGAGAGGGGTACGGAGCAGGGGCGGACTGACCATTTGAGCACTAGGGCACTGCCCGAGAGCCCAGGGTCAGTAAGGGGTTCCATGAAATGCCCCTAGTACCTTTTATAGGCTATTTTGGGTGTGCTTAGAGTGTGGGCAAGGACACAGGGGCCCCATGATCCCCTATTGCCCGGGGGCCCCATGAGCTGTCAGTTCGCCCCTGGTACAGAGTGTATGGCAGTGGGTGGTATGTGCAGGAGAGGGGTACAGAGTGTTCAGTATGCCTACACTCAGTCCTGGGACAAGGTCCTCCAGTGCCCAGGGCAAGGATACCAAATTGTGCCCCCTTCCCCTGATGTATACACCTGATCATTTACAGTCATAATATAACAAATAAATAAGTGAGCACAGCCTGATAGTATAGTACAGTGCAGACAGCATAAAAAGGCAATCCTCAGCACCTCAGTAACAAGTCAGAAAACAAATATGCAGCGCTAGGTAAATAATACACCGGTATGTCTCATAAAATTCTAATGTATATGATCACTTATTCAAAATGCCAATAATGTCCACATTATAGTAAATACTGCTAAGAAGAAGTAACAGCGGTGATAAGACAATAAATTGAATGAAACAAATGGTGCTCGGTGCTCCGTGATTTCAACTTGCTGGTGTAAGGATCTGGCACAATAATGCACTTACCAGAAGTACATACAATCTAGGCATTATATGTATAACATATCCGTAGTCACATCTAGGTCTGGTCAGCAATTATGGCGACATCTGCCACTAGGGTAGACACTCAGGGATGATAAGACTCACACTCGGGGGTCACCTCAGACTCACTGGTAGGTCCAAATCAGTCCAGATTCCTAATAGTACTCTCCAGAAGGCTCCACCTTGTAAGGCTCGCAAAAAACGAGCCGGGGGCAAAATAGTACTAATAGTGTAGTTTGTTTTATTAATGTAGAAAAGATCCGAATAAACAATAGTGAACTCACATAAAAATATATCACATGGCCGCCAGGCCTTCCTCACAGGCACAGTGGTGACTTATGGGGGTTTATTTACTAAAGCTGGAGAGTCCAAAATCAGACTCCCTTCTGCATAGAAACCAATCAGCTTCTAACCTCGGCTTGTTCAATGAAGCTTTGGCAATGAAACCTGGAAGCTGATTGGTTTCTATGCAGAAGTGAGTCTGATTTTGCACTCTCCAGCTTTAGTAAATAAACCCCATGGTGTCAATCTGATGGATTCCATCAGCCTGCTGCTGTCTTCCTGCTCTGACAGCTCCATAGATGACAATGCTAGCACTGCAATCTCCTTCTTGTTAGCCTGGAGCAGGGCAGCTAAGGTTCTGGCAGCCAGGATCTAAAGCTGCTCAAATCTGCTACCTCTACAGTCCTTTCACTGGTGTTGTGGCACATGGGGTACAGTCTGGGGTAGGGTTGCCACCTCGTCCCTTTAAACCCAAACACATATTCATTACACAGGTTCAGAGGCTAATTTAATGCAGATAAGGCACTAAGTGAGTTTAATGACCACCTTAATCATCCACAGAACCTGTGTAATGAATATGTGTTCAGGTTTAAAGGGACGAGGTGGCAACTCTAGTCTGGTGATGAGCAGATTCAGCCTCCTCCGGCCGCTGCATGTAGCTTATTGCTGTGCTGATCCTGTGTGTCTCATTACACCAACCACCAGCTCCCAGGGAGAAACACCAAGAGAAGGCAAAGGCAACAGGACGCAACGCTGCTGATAGGAGCCAGAGAGTGACAGTCATGCATGGGTGCAGTGTGGAGCACATTGGGCTCCCCCCCTAAGGGCCTGTGTGCAGTGAACACCTTTCACTCATGAATGATACGCCACTGGCCCCGAACCTCCTCTTCTCAGGGTCCCCTGCCAGTGCTCCTGGCTCCTCCCCGCTGCTAGGGGGGAACTCATGCAGGGCTCACTCCTGAGCAATGCTTTATGTTTCCATTGACACACAGAGCACGGCTTGCCCCACCCCCCCACTCCCTCCAAACTCACTGTAATCAACAGCAATGGGAGCTAATGGCTCCTGCTGCTGTCTCTGAGCCAATGAGGAAGGAGAGACCCAGGGGAGCTTCTGCTCTTGTGCATATCAAGATCAAGCTCAGGTAAGTATAAGGGGGGCTGGTGGGACTCTGTAATCACAACATCCCAAGCCCATAGGCACATTGGATTGCTTCAAGACATCTGTAACTATGAGGTTATATTGTTCAAAGTGTACCATACTAGTTTCCATGTACAGTTACTTTTTTCTAATAGGAAAAGTAAAAGCCTGTAATGTAAACCCTTCCTTATGTAACATTCATTTCATTTTTGAAGCTTACATGTTTAACATTTAACAATTTTTAAATAAACATTTTAGTGCATAATGTATGCACAATCCAGAAGTGTGCCCATTTCTTTTAGAAGGCACTATTAATGTGGAACACCGACACATAACATGGCCAAATTAATTGGTCATTACATAAGAATGAATAAATAATTAATTGGTCGTTACACAGGATACTAACACGAGAACAATAAACTTGCCTACATTAAAAAGACACTAATGTGGGATGTGTTTTTAAAACTTCTTTATATCACTTCATTAGTTGCAAATGAAATTTTAAAGCAATGCTGCAAAGCTTTCCACTGACATTTAGAAGATAATGAAAATTTCATATGAATAGTTTATAAAACTTTTCTAAAAATATAAGTAAACCTTTAGTCTGAAAACATCAAAGAATAGTCTGAATTGATTTGCTCTCTCACTTGGGAATGTGTTGACTAGCTTCAACCTGGTATCATGACGTTATATTTCTCATTATTTTTACAGACACCTTTGCAGATTTATTTGGCATTTTGTTGGAAATGCTTTGATTGAGATTACATTAACCATTGCATCAGTAATGTGCTTAGGGACAACATAATAGAAAAAAGTGATATCGTAAAAAAGAAAAAGCATTAATGTTTGCCCCCTGAAGCTTCCATAGCACTAGCATTGCCCTTTCTCCTTTAATGCCTGAAAAGCTGCATTATACGATGTTTAGTTAACATTACACTGATGCAACTAGAAAGTTATTTTGAAAATGTTGTTTATGTGAACTATGCTGTAGGTGCTGCAATAATTTCTACTGTATTTCTGGCACTATTGTACAAATCTAAATGTGCATGGTCTAAAAAGATGTAGTAGAAGCCAACAAAAGTTTTCAGGTACAGTGCCTTGAAAAAGTATTCATACCCCTTGAAATTTTCCACAACCAAAAACGTAAATGTATTTTATTGGTATTTGATGTGATAGACCAACACAAAGTAGCAGATAATTGTGAAGTGGGAGGAAAATGATAAATGGTTTTCAACATTTTTTACAAATAAATATCTGAAAAGTGTGGCGTGCATTTGTATTCAGCCCACTGTACTCTGATACCCCTAACTAAATTCTAGTGGAACCAATTGCCTTCAGAAGTCAGCTAATTAGTAAATAGAGTCCACCTGTGTGTAATGTAATCTCAGTATAAATACAGCTGTTCTGTGAAGCTCTCAGAGAAACCCTGTCAGGGAACGAGAAGATCACCACGACGCATTAATCTGCACATGCGTAGGATCCCGACAAGACATAGAGGCAGGCGGGCACTAGGACCAGGCGCGCCTGTCACCAATGACGGCGCCGGCAGGCACTAGGATCCAGGCGCGCCTGTCAGCGCTGGGCGGGCTATTTAAACCAGCTCTTGCAATGCTCAGATTGCTGTATGGTCTTATTCCTGTGTTCCTGTTCCTAGTACCTGAGATTGCCTTTGTTGCCAAACCTGCCTGACCCGGATTATTGTGACTCTCTCCTGCCCTGATCCCTGGCTTGTCTGACCATTCTTCTGCTTTCTCCTATTTACCTGACCTCCTGTTGCTGAACCTGGCCTGTAACCCGTTTATCCTTTTGCGTGCTGATCTGTACCGTCTACATCCGCTGTTACCGACCTGGCCTGTCTGACTACGTTACACACTACCTCTTCACATCTGGCTCTCATTTGTTACCTACCACTGGCAAATTCACCTCTACCACAGCTGGTTGAACTCGGGGGTCGCGACCTGGTCTCAGGCTGCTTCAAGTCCATCCCCACCATCAGGGGCTCTGGTGAAACGGCAGACTGAGGCTTAGATTCCACGCCCTGAGGGATTCCGGCCTGTGGGTCGCTAGAGGCTACTGCCAGTCCATAACAAACCCTGTGAAGCCCTTAGAGAACAATAGTGAGCAAACAGCATTATGAAGGCCAAGGAACACACCAGACAGGTCAGGGATAAAGTTGCGGAGTTTAAAGCAGGGTTAGGTTATAAAAAAAATCCCAAGCTTTGAACATCTCATGGAGCACTGTTCAATCCATTATCTGAAAATGGAAAGAGTATGGCACAACTGCAAACCTACCAAGACATGGCCGTCCACCTAAACTGATAGGCCCAGCAAGGAGAGCATTAATTAGAGAAGCAGCCAAAAGGCTCAAGGTAACTCTGGTGGAGCTGCAGAGATCCACAGCTCAGGTGGGAGAATTAGTCGTGCACTCCATAAATCTGGCCTTTATGGAAGAGTGACAAGAAGAAAGCCATTGTTGAAAGAAATCCATAAGTCC